>NW_021940671.1:3634145-3635922 GCF_001715985.3 Manacus vitellinus | reverse complement strand
TGGGCAACAGGATCCAGAGAATCCTGGGGATGCCAACCTGGCATCACCCTCCTCCTGGGGGGGTGCCAAGAATAGCTTGGATGTTCTCTGGGGATGCAGGGGTGAGGGACACGGGTCTGGGAATCCCTGGACACCCCAATCCTCCCTAAATCACCAAATCCTCTTGTTTTGGCTGTGGATCAGGGTAGCTCTGGACAACAGGATCCTGGGAATGCCAGCCTGGCATCATCTGTGCCCTGCATCCTCCTGGGGGCAGGTACCAACTAAAAGGTGCTCGGGTGTCAGCTGAGGATGCAGAGGATGGGGGATGCAGGTCTGGGAATCCCTGGACACCCCAATTGTCCCTAAATGCCAAATCCTCCTTATTTGCCTATGGATTAGGGTGGCTCTGGACAACAGGATCCGAAGTATCCTGGGGCTGCCAGCCTGGCATCATCTCTCCCCTGCATCCTCCTGGGGGCACAAGAAGGTGCTTGGATATGGGATGGGGATGCCACAGCTGGAGAGCACAGGCCTGGGAACTCCTGGACTCCCAGATTTTCCCCCTCACCCAGCTGCAGGAAGGGGATGGTGGTGCCTGTGCTGCCAAAAGGCCAAGAAAAGGAGAATTCCTGAGTCTCCCTCAGCGACTCCTGCCCTTTGTCTGCCCACAAACCTCCCTCGGGGCAGGAGCCCAATCCCACCCCGACAAACCCCAGGATTTTCCCCGGGGGATTCATTTTCTCATGGATACCTTAAAGGCTGGGGGGATTAGGGTGCGTGGGCCCCTTAGAGGAGGTGATATTTCCATCAAACCCAGAGTAATTACAGCCAAAACGACCTGCTTGGGTTTTTTTTTTTACCCTCCCCGAGGCACAACTTCGGCAGGAAAATAAAGAAGGAATTAAGGGGTCGTAGGGAACGGAGTGAGAGTGGGTTGCTGAGCCTTGATTTGCCCTTTTTCTCCTCGAGTGTGAGCTCTGCCCGTGCATAAAGCACCAGTTTCCTTAAAAGATTAAAAGATTTTCCCACGTTTTCCCTCTTTCTTGTTTCTGCTGCCCTCGGTTAAGCCCTGGAGGCTCACGGATGATCCGGAGGGTTATTTGCTTCCCACGAGGGATTTGTGGGATCAGCGACAGCAAGAGGAAAAGAGCTTTTAAAGAAGGCAGAGATGTTAAACTAAAGCGTGTGAGGGTGGTGCAGAGCAGGGGGCTGAGGCTGGTGGTGTGTCCTCACCAAAACCCGAGAGATCCCATCGATAATTAACATTTTGACGTGTGGTCTCCTCGTGCAAAGAGACACGGAGCAGCATCCCCCTCCCCGGGGCGCCTCGGGAAACGCAGCCCAAATATTTTGAAGGCATCCAGAAGAGGGAAGGTGAAAAATTAATCCCCAAACTCCCAGCTAGGAACTTGAATGAACGGGTCGGATGTGCTAAATCCGACTGTTTAGGAATCCCTGAGCCTGCCCACAGGATCCACCCTTCCCCAGCCCCCCCCTCCTCTGCACCCACAGCACCAACGTTACTGCCACGTTATTCACATTTTTCTGGAGATTTACAGCCAAACTGGGCGTGTTTTTCCAAAATCAGAAGAGCTGATTTCCAAAATCAGGGAATGATCTTATGTCTATCAGACCCCTTCTGCCAGGTTTTTCCACCCCGATGTCGTTTCAACCCTGTTTCTTGCTGCTTTACCTGGTCATGACGGCATCCCTGGGAGGGAAAAGCAGGTCCATGGAATTTGCCTTGGACAAGAGGGGCGGCACGGCGGGAGTCGGGGCTCATCCAGCCTCTGGG
>NW_021940671.1:3632205-3633475 GCF_001715985.3 Manacus vitellinus | reverse complement strand
GAAACGCCTCCCAGCTCCTCCATCTCCCTCTGATTCCCGTTGTGCCCCCCCAGCACCATCTGGTACGAGCTGCACGCGCGGGAATGGCCCTTCAAGACACAGCCGGCGGAGGCGATCATCTGGCAGGTGGGAAGAGGGATGAAGCCCAACCTCAGCCAGATCGGGATGGGCAAGGAGATCTCGGTAGGTGTGGGGGGGGAGGCGCTGCAGCTCCGTGGGGTGTGTGGGGAGGGACTGGTGCACATCCTGGCTGCTGGGTCCTGGGAACCCACACATGGATGTGGTGATGGAGAAGGGCCCTCGTGGGATGGGCACATCCCCTCCATCCCAAATCTTCACAAGGATGTGGTGATGGAGATGGGTTCTTGTGAGATGGGCACATCCCCTCCATCCCAGCCCTTCACAAAGATGTGGTGATGGAGACAGATCCTCATAGGATGGGCACATTCCCCTCCATCCCAAATCTTCCCAAGGATGTGGTGATGGAGATGGATTCTTGTGGGATGGGCACATCCCCTCCATCCCATCCCTTCACAAGATGGAAATGGTGTCCCCATGGGATGGACACATTCCCTCCATCCCAAATCTTCACAAGGATGTGGTGATGGAAATGTGTTCTTGTGGGATGAGCACATCCCCTCCATCCCAAATCTTCACAAGGATGTGGTGATGGAGACAGGTCCTTGTGGGATGGACAAATCCCAGCCCTTCCCAAAGATGTGGTGATGGAGTTGGGTCCTCATGGAATGGGCACATGCCCTCTATCCCATCCCTTCACAAGGTGGAAATGGTGTCCCCATGGGATGGACACATCCCCTCCATCCCAAATCTTCACAAGGATGTGGTGATGGAGATGGGTCCTCATGGGATGGGCACATTCTCCCTGTCCCAGCCCTTCCCAAGGATGTGATGATGGAGATGGATTCTTGTGGGATGGGCACATCCCCTCCATCCCAGCCCTTCCCGAGGACGTGGTGACGGAGGTGGGGTCCCTGTGGTGTGGATGTTGGGCACTGGGGGTCATGGTGGGCGAGGGACTGGCTGGGTTTGCTCACCCCCCCACCCTGTGTGGCCGCAGGACATCCTCCTCTTCTGCTGGGCCTACGAGCAGGAGGAGAGACCCACCTTCACCAAGCTCATGGACATGCTGGAGAAACTGCCAAAGCGCAACCGCCGCCTCTCCCACCCCGGGCACTTCTGGAAGTCGGCAGAGTAAGTCCCTGCCCCTGCCCAGCCTTCCCTATTCCCAGATTTTACTGCTGGGGGGATG
>NW_021940671.1:3626545-3627807 GCF_001715985.3 Manacus vitellinus | reverse complement strand
CTCCAAGCCCCGTCCAACCTGGCCTGGAACACTCCCAGCAAAGTGGCATCCACATTCTCTGGGCAACCTGTGCCAGGGCCTCCCCACCCCCCCAGGAAATCATCTCTCCCCAACCTGCTCTCTTTGGGTTTAAACCCATTCCCCTTGTCCTGTCTCATTCCCCCTCGCCCGTGCTTTTTCCCCACTGGATTTTGGGCATCTGAAAGGAGCTAAGTGCTCCTTCTAGCCAACAAATGTCACCAAATCTTCCCTCTTCCCACCCTCCTTGTCCCCCTCTTCCCTCACTGGGGCGTCTCAGCCAGGCCACGAGCAGAGCTGTCACACAACAGCGTGGATGGCACAACAGCTGCCCTGTATTTATCATAAATCAGCTCATGAAAGCAGCTCCTTCCCTTCCACTCTGTTCAGCAGTGGTGGTTCAGGCAGCAGTGTTATTTGCATCCTGCCTTCTTATTTTTGAAAGTCTTAATTATTAAAAAAAAAAAAAAACAACCACAAACCACCAAACCAACAAATCTTACTTTTTGGTTGCCTTTGTTGTTGTTGTTCTTTGGGGTTTTTTGACTCTGGCTTTGTGAGGGTGGTTTGTTTGGGTTTTTTTATCTCCCAGTTTAAAAATATCCAGCCCTTCAGCAGGGAGAGAATGTAGGAGAAGGTCTCAAAAAAGCCTTCTAACAGGAGATCCTAAGGAGGGAAAAGGTCCATCCAGTGGCTTGGTCTAGCTGTGTGAGCTAGAGGAGAGACAGGGCTCTTTCCAGAGGTGCCAAGTGAAAGCAGAGCTGGTCTGAGCAGCAGTTTGAGACACCACAACCATCAGAGCTGGTTTGAGCTCATCTTGAGACCCCAAAACCATCAGAGCTGATCTGAGCAGCAGTTTGAGACCCCAGAACCATCAGAGCTGGTCTGAGCAGCAGTTTGAGACACCAGAACTATCAGATCTGGTCTGAGCAGCACTTTGAGACCCCAGAACCATCAGAGCTGGTCTGAGCAGCAGTTTGACACCTCGGAACCATCCCCATCCTTGGGGTCTGGCCCCAGGCCCTTGCAGCAGGGATGTTCTCCTGGCCCAGCCCTCCATCTCTCAGCTGCTTCATCCTTTCAGTCGCCCTCCAAGGCTCCCAGAGATCCCAGTCCTTGCCTGTGCTGCTGCCTGGGGGTTTTTCCCGGCGTTCCAGCGCCGATGGGGAGCAGCACGTTTGGGGATGGGTGGTGCAGGCACTGCCAGCCAYGGGAGGGTGGTGCTGGGTGGCCCAGGAGCAGCA
>NW_021940671.1:3620752-3622010 GCF_001715985.3 Manacus vitellinus | reverse complement strand
CCCGGGCTCGGGCAGAGCCCCACAATGGGATATTGTTCGGAGCTGTGATTTATGTTTCCTCCCCAGGCTCGTCTGGGCTTTCCCAGGAGCTGCTGGAGCACCGGGCTGGTCCTTTCCGGGCGGGCCGGGGTGGGCTGAGCCCCCCGCAGCCCCCCCAGCAGGGACTGGGGGGTCCTGCCTGGGCGAGGGCACGGGCTGGGGGGGTAAAGCTCCAGCCCTTCGTTAGGGCTTGATTAGCTCATTACGGGCTGTCCTGTGCCCGGCTGGGACAGCCCGAGCCTGCTCCACCACGGATGTCCCGGAGACATCCTGGAAAGCATCCTGGGGGCTGGGGGAGCCCCGGGGAGCCCCGGGCTGCTGCCTGGCCATCCACAGATTAATTGGCCGCTTCTGTCGCGGCCACCCACCCTTTAACAGGATTGCTGCTCTGAGCCAGAGCAGAGCTGATCCCGCTTTGCGGAAAGACCCGGCTCGTTAGCGGGATTAATGCCAGCCAGGGCATGGAAAGTCGCTGCCCGGCATCCCCCGGGGGTTTCCATCCTCTCCTGCCCACCTGCTGGGAAGGGGCTGCCCTGCCCAAAGTCCCCAAGCTCCCGCCGTCCCATTGCTCAGCAGATTCCCTTTTCCTCACCTCTATTTTTACGCTGCCCTCCGGGACAGAAACCCGACCCCCGGGGAGCGCAGACGCGATGTGAGCTCCCGCTTGGCTCCCGGCAGCCCTGGGAAGGAGGAGTGATTCCCAATTCCCAGCTTTTTGCCCTAAACTTCGCGCCTGCAGCCTCCTCCAAAGAGCTGAGCCGAGCCCTGGGCAGCAGCAGGTACAAAAACTGGCTGGAGGCTTTCCCGTGCCCCACAGCTACGGATTTGTCCCTTGTTTTTTTGGGATAGGGTGGCTTTCTGTGCCTGTGCAGCAAAACCTGGAGAGAGGGGGGGATTGAGGGCACCCCCTCATTGCTGGGTGTGCTGGGAGGTCCCCGTGGTGTGGGGAGGGGTCTGGGATGCTGAAGGTTCCCCTTGGAAGACAATTCCAGCTCAGGGATTGTGCCTGGGCTCCGGGAGGGCTGCGGGATGTGGGGTGGGATTTGGGCAGCCGGCACCGGGAGAGCGGGGCCAGAGGAGAGGTTGTCCCACCTCTCCCACCTCAGAGGTCGTCTGGCACCTTTCCTGGCACGTCGGGGTGCCAGACACCACCGCGGGTCTCTGGAAGGCACGAGGGAAACCCTGTGCCCCCCACCCAAGGGACAGCCATGGGGCAGGG
>NW_021940671.1:3617446-3619087 GCF_001715985.3 Manacus vitellinus | reverse complement strand
CCATCCAGGGCTCCCTCCTGCCCTGCTGGAGGCAGTGCCTGTGGTTATAAAAATGGCCTGTCCCTCAGTGCACAGCACCTTTTCCAACTGCTGAAACCCTCCTTGTTTCCCTGAAGCTGGTGGGGATGGATCCTGGGAATGCAGGGCTGGGGGATGTGAGAGCAGAAGTGCTGAACCCGTCAGTTCAGCTGTGAGGAGGATGCTCAGAAGTGTTTGCTCGGGGATATTTGTTGGTTAAATGGCCCTGGCACAGACCAGCAGGGACTGAGCCTGGCTTTGGAAAAGGGGAATGCTGGATTAAATGGCTCACAGGTGGATCAGAGTGGAGTTTTTTAGGCAGTGAGCGACTGGAGGGCGCTCAGGGTTCCTGCTCTCAGGATGGGATGGGAAGGGCTCGTGTGAAGCGTGGCAAGGACCTGCTCCAGAGGTGTTGACAGCAATCAGGGAACGATGTGACTTCAAAACCTATTTTTATTTTGTTTTATTGGCTTCCTCGGGCTTGAGCTGAGGCTTCTGGCCAGGAGAGCCATGTCCATGTCGGTGCAATAGGTGGGTCAAGCTCAGCCCTCCCTGCTCAGGGCCAGAGGGTCTCACTTGGGGTTAAAGTCTCTTAAATTTAAAGCAACAAATTGTCTCTGGGGATGTTCAGGGGCTTTGCAGCAGAACCTGGTGCTGAACTGAGGTGCAGCTCATCCTGCTGGATGGGACAATTGGAGGGGACAGGGACAACAGGGTCCCTGAGGGTGATTTAATCTCAAAGCACTCGTTTAATTAACGCAGCAGCCCTTGGATGCATCCTAATTCTCTGTGCACATCTGACTTTGCGGCACATGGGGGCTGAAGCTGTGCCTTTCTGCTCTCCCTCACTTGGTGGCTGGGAAAAAAAATCAATGTAAAACCCTTCAAAATGCCCGGAAAGACCCGTTATCTCCTGCTATCAAACCGGGAAGGTGAAGTTCAAACAACCCCCCACTGCTGCGTCAAGGACGGGAGCTCCTTCCCTGCTCTCCTGGGAGTGGGTTGAGAAACCAACCCCTTCCTTATAGATTTATGTCATTCCTTTGGTTTAGGGCAAAAAAGAGTTTTGCTTGGCCTGATTGTGGGGTGGAAAGAGCCTTCTCCTTGGGCCTGCACCTTGTTCTGCTTTGGGAAAAGCATTTTGCAGAGGGGAAGGCCCTGATCCCTCTTGCACGTGTCCCTGCTGCAGCCTGGTTCTGTTCTCAGTCAGGGGCTGGCTCCTGATTTTCTTTTTTTCCCATTACTTGGGTGTTTTGAACTCCAACACGAAGCTTTCTCTCATCCTCACCCCCCTTCCCAGTCTTCCCAGTCCCACCAGTTGGCCTAAGGGAGACACAGACCCACCAAACGCCTGAAAATCAGCCGTAACCTGAAAACCAGGCGTGGAGCAGCTTCCACCGGGAGAGATTAAAAGTTACTGAATAACCCAACTCCGTCAGCCCCCGGTCGCTGCAGGGAATGTGGCAGCGCCGGTGCCAGGTGCCCAGTGCCCGGCGGGCATTTTGGTCACCCAAAACCACAAAGCAATTCCCCCCTTCCCCCCTCCCCATCCCAACCCTCCGGGAGCCCGGGGAGGGGGGATGCCCAGGCCGGGGTGATGAGCAGAGCGAGCCCCGGCAGAGC
>NW_021940671.1:3612298-3614171 GCF_001715985.3 Manacus vitellinus | reverse complement strand
ATGAAACAAGTTTTCCCCTTCCCTCCTGGGTGACAATTTCAGCGCCGCGGGAGCTCGGTGGCCACCAGCCACATCTCCCGAATCCACAGCGGCCCCGCAGCCCCCCCCGAGGGCAGCAGCAGCCCCCGCCTCCCTCCAGAAGCAGCTCCGGCACTCGCCGTGTCATTGTCATTACGATGGTTTTAAATTCTGCCTTTTCTCTGCGAGGAGAAGGCCGGAGCTATTTATTCTCAGGCACCGCAGTCGCTGGTCTCAGTCTCTCTCCGAGTAATAAGAGCATCTCTGGAAGAGAAAATTGAGCAACTCGGTGGCAGGCGGTGTCTTCCTCGCCGAGCGAGGCTGTTTATCCTGCTCGTTTGGTTTCAGAGGAATAAATTTGCCAGACAACAGCGATATTACCCTCGTCTCAAAGACTTTATCAATTTGCAGTTGTCTCTCTTCGATGATGGTTTTTTATTGAACTGTCTGAGATGATTTCCAAAGAGAGGACTGCAATTTAAACTATTAAGTAATTTGGGAGAGCAATTAGTGTTAATCTGGAAACTCCCTGTGTTGCTCCCGAATAAATCACCCTCTCCGTGAGAGCAGTGCTGAAACAGCCTCGGCTGATTTATGGGGAAGGGGGGGATTTGGACCAGGAAAACAACAAGGAGCGAGTTTCTTGCCTGGCAAACTTTAATGCTGTGGTTCAGAGGGTGTCAGGGGCTCATGGGAGTTGGGTTTTCCTCTTGGGGTCTCCCAGCAGGGCGGGGTGTCCCTCCATGTATCCCCATCTCCAAAAAGCTTCTCCACTGTGGTGCTCCCTGGAGAGATTTGGTTCGACCCAGGGTTTTGGTTCTGGAAATGGAGCAGGGATGCTAGGGATGGGGAGCAGGGGGATGAGGAGATCCCTCTTCCTCCTTTGCTGTGTGATTCCATGGGATAGGAGCTGCCTGGAGCACCACAGTGCACGTCTGGTGCCAGAAACACTGTGTGCTCCCATCGGGTGGAGCCTCTTCCTCCTCTGTCTCGTTCTCTGTTGGCTTCTGCTCAAAACCAACCCCCAAAACTGTGTGTGAGGTCTCCACACCTCTCCAGACCGTAGGAGCATCCTCTGTTCTCTGCCTTTCACCCTGCCTCCTCTGCCTGCACCATGGGCTGCCTCACCCAGGCAGGGCCAGAGGTGGGTGCCCAGGGGCAGGTTCCAGAGAACTCCAGGGCTGACAATCCCGTGTGTTTTACCCCCTTCATGGGGGACATCTTTTGCTCCCCCAACAGCAAGTCAGAGTGTCTGATGTTCCACCCTGTGCCATCACATCTCATCCTCTGGTGACCTCCCCCTGTCTCCTCCCCAGCTTCCACCCCGGTGCTTGCAGACGTGTCTCTTCCCTTCTCCCCCTCCTCTTCCCTTCTCCCCCTGCTCTTCCCTTCTCCCCCTCCTCTTCCCTTCTCCCCCTGCTCTTCCCTTCTCCCCCTCCTCTTCCCTTCTCCCCCTGCTCTTCCCTGGGGAGAAGGAGCCCAGCTCCTGCAGCCTCCCCCTGTGCACTCTGTGCTCCTGCCTCTTGCTCAGGGGGGTCTCCACTGGGCTCCTCCAGCGTGTCCCTGTCTGTCTGATCCCGTGGAGCCCAGACCTGGACACCACCCAGACCTGTAAGAGGCAAGCAGAGGGGACTGACACAGCCCAGGGAAGCAGCTGGATTTGGCCAAGCTGAACTCTGGTTGTCCTTGTCCTCCAGCATCTCCAGATCCTTTCTCCAAAGCTGCTTCACAGCTCTTTGGACCCAGCCTGTCCTGTCCTTTGGGGTTATCCCATTCCAGGGGCAGCACTTGGTGTTTGCCTCCGAATTCCCTGGGCTCCTGTTGGGCTCTGTTGTCATCTGCTCCTCCCTCCCTG
>NW_021940671.1:3605557-3611910 GCF_001715985.3 Manacus vitellinus | reverse complement strand
ACACTGCTCCTCCTGGATCCACAGAGCCAACCCTCCCTCCCTGGCACTGAGCAGGTCCATTGGCCCTGATTTACACCTGAGAAATCCCTGCTGGCAGTTCCCAGTGTCCCTCCCGTCCATCATGGCTGGAAAGAGCATCCAGGAGGATTTGCTCCATCACCTTCTCGGGGCAGCTGAGCTGCCTGTGCTTCCCTGGCTCATCCTTGCTGGAGGATGGGTGACATCTGCCTTTTCCCTGTGCTCAGGAGCTCTCCTGCTCCCCACCATCCCCCAGAGACAGAAGCAGCTCAGGTGAGGGAGGAAGCAGAAGGGTGAAGGCAGCTCCAGCAGAGCTGTCCCAGCCCTGCTCTGCCTCTCCTTTCCTCTCTCCTCAAGGTCATCCCAGGGAAGTTATTTCTGTTTGCAGGGATCACGACAGCACCTTGTGAGCAGCAGCCCGGAGAGCCTCCCCCTCTTCCAGACTGTTGCTTCTGTTTGGAGTTATTGCTTTTTCCAAGTGGCTGCCGGTTCCCCGCTCCAATCCCTCCGTAATCCACTAAGGGACCTCACATCTCCCTCTCTTTCTCCTTTTTTTTTTCTCTTTCTAAAACAATTAGCTTGGCTCAAAACCCTCTGCAATACGTCAATTAATACGAGCTGCGGCAGTAAATTAAAGGGAAACAGGAACAACTATGCTGGGATTAGGTCACTGAAACTATAAACTTTGGAACAAATCAGATTTCCTTGGGAAGGGAAATGGACAGCGGGGATATGTCAAGTCGTGAGATGAGACAGGCTCGGAGCAACTTTCCAGAGTCTCCTGACTTGGTTGCTGGATGCCAGAACTTCTTTCCCAAGGGGAAGTTTTGGGCTGCCAGAGCCCTGTTGCTGCTGATAAATGCTTGGATGGCCAAACAAACAAACAAGAAGAGAGAGAAACTGGAAAAGAGGGGGGTGAGGGGGGAGCTGTGAGGCGGTTTCGGGCAGCGGGTGGTTTGTGGTTGTATCAAGACTTGCTGCCGGTGAGGTCAAGCCCTGTATCCCCCTCCCTGGGTGGCTGGTGCTCTTGGATGTTGTACATGGCCCTGCTGAAGGGTCAGATCTGTTCACTCCCAGCTCACCCAGTGACGTTCCCAGTCTGCCAAGTGGTGGCAGGGAGCAGTGCTGGGAAGGGGGATGGTGCTCGGGGGGCCCTGAGGGAAGCAGGGCACTGCCACCTCTGTGCCAGCTCCGTCTGCAGGCAACAGGGGATAAAAAAACCCTCCCAAAAGCCGAGGTGAGTGGTACAACAGCGATTTCTGCACTGAGGGAGCGAGACCATCCTGGCCCTGGTGCTCTGGCAGAGCTCAGACACTCCCTTCTCCAAGAGAGGTCGTCTGTCCTCCCCCACTCCACAGAGGATCTGCTTGTGCTCCTGGTCTCTGAGGCTGGTGGAAGGCCTGGAACAGGGGTTTGCCCCCTCCTGGGGTGCTCTCCCCAGCGGGATAATTACAGCCCACGTGTTCTCATCAGCTTCACAAACACCTCATCCCTCCTGGCCTCTCGTTCAGCCCTCAGCCCCGCAAACGGAATTAAACGCTGTGCTCAGGAGCAAAGCTCTCCCTCCTCTCATCATCCCTGCCTCATCCCTGCCTCCTCCCTCCCATCAGCCTTCACCCCGGGCTGGGTGCTGCCAAACCCAGGAGGTCCCCAAGGTTTTTTTGGGGAAGGTCCCTCTCTCCCCCCTCGCACAAACCCCGCTCGCTGCCGCCCTGCGAGCGCTGACCCGGCGCTGAACCCCGGCCCACAGAGAGGTGTGAAGGCCACCACAGCCCTGCACCGCCAGACAAAAGGCTTCCTAATGATGGAAACCCCTGCTGGAGGGGCTGGGACAGCGTGGGAGCCGCGGGGACGGGGATTCAGGGCTCTGCCTTGGGAAAAACAACCCATTATTTCCTGGTTTCCTCCAGCACCGGTGATGTTTCTCAGCCGCCTCAACCCGTTCAGAGTATCCAAGTTGGGAGGCAACATTCCAGGCTCCTGGTGCTGTCAGAAAGGAGAGGCAGCTCTGGAGGTGGGGCTGTGGTGGGCTCCAAGCCCTCCCAGGGCTCCCACCCCTGGTGGTGTCCGTGGGGGCCGGGGGACCTGGAGCTCTGCAGGGCTGCACCCCAGGGGTGCATCACCCATCCCAGGGGTGATGCAAGTTCTGCTGCAGGGTTGGACATGACATTCCCCGCCTGCTGCACCCGAGCCAGCACCCAGGTGCTCCTTGGAGCTGGTTGAGGCTCCTCCTGACATCAGTCTTGGAGTCTGCATGACCACGGAGGTGTTTGGTTGGCATCCCGTTGCCCGGTGACACGATTCCTGGGATCAGCTCTCTCTTGCTAAAAGGACAGAGTGGGCTCTGCCACGGGGTGCCAAGAGGATTGGGGGTAAAATCAGAAAAAACTGGGAAGTTATATTCACGTTCTAATGGCACAGAAATCACGGGGGGAAATGCAGTTGCTGCTCCCTGGCTGGAATGTGGGGGCATCCCCCGCAGAGGAATTCCAGGGTGATTCCCCACACCCCAGTCCGCAGCCTTAGGCACAGTTGTTATGGGGGATGAAGTGGAGGGTGTTCAAGTGGAGTGGCCAAGGATTTCTGAAAGGATCCTAAAAGGATTTCTGTTGAATTCCTCTGATTTTCTGCTGAAATCCTTTTCGGGAGGAGAACCTGATGGCACCTCGTAGCTGATAAACCTCGTGGCAGGTTTATCCCTGATAAAGCAAAGGAGAGGGGAGGAGATGTCTTGCTGCTGAGCTGACAGTCGTGGTGAAATCATTCTCCTTGGATGACTTTGGTTCGTTGTAATCGAATTGTGACATCAAAACACATCTCCACCCCCGAGCTCCCTGCCCCCAGGGGATGATCCCACCAAGGTGTGACCCCTGCTCTGTATTTTAGGGACTGTCACCCTCAGTGACCAAGGTCTGTCTGTCTGGAGTCAGGCCTGAACATACAGAACAGAAGTAAGTTAAGAAAGGGCAGAAGTTCAGAAAGACTCCTCTGGGCCATTCACTTAAGAGTTAGACTCGGTGTCCTTGTGGGTCCCTCCCAACTCCAAATACTCTGTGCAACCTGTGGAATAACTCCTGGGATCAGCTGACAGGCTGAACCTGCCTCCCTCCCTTGTGATGCCCGGTGGGTAAGCCCCAGAACTCTGAATTATTGCCTTGAGCTCATTTTTTTTCGGGATTAGAGCTCGTCTCTTTATCGCTTTGGGTCTGTTTGTGCAGTCAGCTCCTGTCCCTGGCAGTCCTGGAACCTCAGCCTGTCCCAATTTTCTATTAGGCCGTGTATCAATCAGGAGTGTTACTCCACAACCTCTCACTGTGAGTCCTTCAAGGGCACTGGCAGTGGGGAATATATGGAATAAAAGCGTGGAGAGCCAGGAGAGGGTCTCTGTGCAGCTGTTGGAGTGTCCCTGAACACGTTAGTGAGACCACCCTCTGATCCAGCAGCTGCTCCAGGGAGAGTCCCTGTGATGGGACACACACAGGCTGGGTGGGCACGAGGGGCTCTCCTGGGGCACTGACAGACCCCCCAGACACAGAGGGGTGAGGGAACCCCCCAAAACACAGAGGGGTGAGGGAATCCCCCCCAAACACGGAGGGGGGAGGGAATCCCCCCCAAACACAGAGGGGTGAGGGAATCCCCCCCAAACACAGAGGGGTGAGGGAATCCCCCCCAAACAGAGGGGTGAGGGAATCCCCCCCCCAGACACAGAGGGGTGAGGGAATCCCCCCCAGACACAGAGGGGTGAGGGAATCCCCCCCAGACACAGAGGGGTGAGGGATTCCCCCCCAAACAGAGGGGTGAGGGAATCCTCCCTTCCTTGGGACAGAAAAATGGGGCAGTGGGAGGCTCCCTGGAGAGAGGTGGGATGGGATAAGGAGAGTAGAGATGGGATGGGATAGGGATGGATAGAGGTGAGATGGGATAGGGATGGATAGAGGTGAGATGGGATAAGGTTGGGTAGGGGTGTGATGGGATAAGGATGAGTAGAAGTGAGATGAGAAAGGGATGAGTAGAGATGGGACAGGATAAGGATGAGTAGAGGTGGGATGGGATAGGGATGAGTAGAGGTGTGATGGGATAGGGATGGATAGAGATGTGATGGGATAAGGATGAGTAGAGGTGGGATGGGATAGGGATGGATAGAGATGTGATGGGATAAGGATGAGTAGGGGTGTGATGGAGTAAGGTGTGTGATGACACCACTTGGCAAACTCGTTCAAACAGTTTTCCTCCTTCTTGCTGTTGGTTAAACCAAAGCTGTGCTGCCTCTCCCTGCTCCAAGGGAGGCAAACCAGGCAAATTCTGCTCATGATTTGAGCTCCTTCTTTCCCGGGTGACACCTGGAGGGAGCTGCTGAGACACTTCCCACCGTCTACCCTGGTTGTTGGAGGCAGGATATTTTACAGCACTCCTGCTGCTGCCTCCCTGCCCAGGGCCAGCCTGCTGTGCCAAGCCCTCAGCCAGCTCCAGGCTGTTGGAAGAGCTGGATTTGCCATCCTCAGCCTGATGGCTCTGCTGGTGGGCACAGCATTTGTGTTCCCTCCATGTGTGAACCGTTGTGCTCATGAAACAGTGGTGAGAGGCAGAGATGTTCACCCCTGTGAAACCAAGGAGGCGGTGCCACATGTGCTGCCCCCAATTTATTGCCCTTTCTCCACCTCTTCCTGGTATTGGGAAGGGACAGGGATGGGAGAAGCAAAGAGATTTCAGCAGCACTGAAGGCAAAACCTGGCCTTGGCTGTTCTGGTGGCCTTGAAACAATTTGGATTTTTTTCTTCACCTTCTCTTCTGGATCGTATTTTCCTGTCCTTTTAGCAAGAGAGAGCTGATCCCAGGAATGGTGTCACCAGGCAATGTGATGCCAACCAAACACCTCCAGGGTCATGCAGACTCCAAGACTGATGTCAGGAGGAGCCTCAACCAGCTCCAAGGAGCACCTGGGTGCTGGTTGAGGTGCAGCAGGCGGGGAATGTCATGTCCAACCCTGCAGCAGAACTTGCACTGCTCCAGTGTCTTCCTTGTGTTTCCCACATTAATGTCCCCAGCCCCCTCATGGGAACCAACCTGCAGTCTTGGGTGAGAATGGACAGGTTGGAAGAGGCCAAGAGAGCCAGGCAAAGTGGGATTTGCATCTGGAGAGCCTGGGATGACCTCTGGGATAGCCTGTCCCAGCCTCAGCTGGCGGCACCCACGTTCACACCCACGGGGCCACCTTGGGCTCCCCTAGATCTTCCCTTCCCTGCATCCACCTCAGCCGTGGGTTTCTGTGGCTGCTCGTGGTTTTCTGGGGTCCCTGAGCCTGTCTGGGGAGTGGAGATGCCTGCAGGGAGATCGGGAGGTTCAGACACTGGCTAATCCTGTTAGGAAGCCAGTGGTTATTGCAGGGCTTCCAGTGGGACCTGCTAAATGAACCATAATTCTGTAATGAGATTTCCTTTTCCCGGCCAGACTAAATGTTCTTGGCCACTGGGAATAAGAGGTTTGGGGGGGGGTGGGGGGAGAAGGGGGAGAGGAAGCAAAAAACCAAAGAGAGAGCAAGAAAAAGGAGTGGGGGAGCCTTTCTCAGGTTCCATCTCTGGCGGTGGCGTCGGAGGTTTGAAGGGCTCTGGCTCGTCCTGGGCCCCACGAGGGCAGCTCAGGCTGCCCTGCCCTCCCCTGGGGGGGGCTGACAGGACCCTGAGAGCAAGAAAAACACCTCTGAGGTTGTGTTATGGCTCCAAAATCCAGGGAAGGCGAGAGAGAGAGACTTCTTTCCAAAGCAGCAGGGAAGGGGAACCAGGCCGTGAGGGGGAACACGCTCCGGAGGGGCGGCGGTTCCTTGGTGGGAGGGTGGAATGACACCAAGGGGTGTTTTGTTCTGCCTTCCAGCTGCAGCAGGGAAGAGCAGCGGCCTCCTGGGGTGTGACCACGGGCAGTGTGAGGGCTGGGGGGGTCAGCACTGATCCTGTCCTGGCTCATCAGTGGGACCCCTTGGCCACCACGGCCCCGGGCTGGGGTGAGGTCAGGGAAGAGGAGAACGGGACCAATGACCTGTGCAGGCTGTGGGGCTTGGGTGCAAACCCACGGCTGGATTAGCTCAAAGAGCAGCAGCCCCTCAAAGCTCATCCCATCCCACCCCCTGCCCTGGGCAGGGACAGCTTCTACCAGCCCAGGGTGCTCCAAACTGGCCTTGGACACTTGCAGGGATGGGGCATCCTGTGGGAAATTCATTCCAGCCCATCCTCACTCTGACAGGGAGGAATTTCTTCCTAATAGCTCATCTAAACCAGCCCATGGAATCATGGAATGGTTTGGTTTGGGAGGGACCTTAAAGATGATCTTATTCCACCCCCCTG
>NW_021940671.1:3602080-3603869 GCF_001715985.3 Manacus vitellinus | reverse complement strand
CACCCAAACCACTCCATGACCCTGTGATGATCCCAGCTTCTTCTTCCTGGACAGAGCAGCAGAGCTCACCCAGGTGGATGTGGAGGGGCACAGCCACGACCCCCCAGCCAGCAGAACCATTCCCCAGCTCCACACGAGGCGTTAGGAGAGAGCAGGATACCCACAGGCTCGTTGGGCAAAGCCTGGACAAGCCCAGGCTTGGTTGTGGGCAGGACCTGGCTCAGGTGTTCCTGTCACCACGATGGGCTCAGTCCTCACCGAGCTGAGCCCTCTCCCGAGGGTGAAGGGTGTAAGGAGGCAGCAGGGAAAGCAGGAGCCTGGAAATCAAAACAGGTGGGGCCCCTCCAGTGTTTTCCTGGCACGGAGAGACAGGATATCCCAGGATTTCACCACCTCCCACTGCAAACTGGGCAGGATCCCAGGTCTGAGTGGGGGGGACTGGGAAGGTCTGTGTGTGCCCATCGTGGAATCACAGACTGGTTTGGGTGGGAAGGGACCTTAAAGCTCACCCAGTGCCACCCCCTGCCATGGGCAGGGACACCTCCCACTGTCCCAGGTTGCTCCAAGTTTATCCAACCCGGCCTTGAGCACTTCCAGGGATGGGACATCAGGAAACCTCTCCTTGCCAGGGACTTATCCACGACTGGGTGAGCTGCACACCGAGGGAAAGATATTTCTTTGCAGCTGGTTTGGGGTTTGTGGGCAGCCAAACCTCCTTGGTGGAGTTACCACCACCCACCAGAGATGTCAAGGGGTGGAAACCCTCCAATTTTTAACATTAATAGGTGGAAACCCTCTGGTTTTTAACATTAAGAGGTGGAAACCCTCTGGATTTTAAACACAGGCACAACTTCCCTCCTCTGACAGCACCAAACCATTAGAAGGTTCTGAGGGGTGTTTTTTCTTTTTGGGGATACCCTTGGGAGCAGGGTTTGTCCAGCTGGGCTCTGGTTTCTCCATCTGCCTCTTCTCAAATCCAGCTGAATTCAATGGCAGGGCTGAGATCTGAACAATAGGATGTTTTTGTGAGAAATGTGCATTGGGGTGAGAATTTCCCAGCACCGATTTTGTTATGAAAATGGGTCCCAGGGGGCTGAAAAGTGTGGGATACCAAGGAGGGGGACGAGGTTTGGGCTGAAACCCACGTGGCACCAGTGATCTCCCAAGGAAAAACATCAGGGATACTTTTGACCCCAGGCAGAGAACCTTTGGAAGTGAGAGAATCACCGAGCCGTGTCTGGGGGCAGCCAAAAAGCTGTACATTGATTTTTTTATCATTATTTTATTTTTTTAAAGCCGTGAACTCGGGGTCTGGGCAGACTCCAACCTGCTGCCAGGGCTTGGTGTCGGGGTGCTGAGCTCTCCTGGCCACGCTGGTTGCCCAAGCAGCTCGAAGCAAAGCGCTCTGGGGGAAGGGGTTTGCTCAGAAAAAAAAGCTGTTAAATACCTTTAAATGACAGCAGCGCTTCAACATCCCATTAAAGTCGTGCCAGAAATAAATCTGAATTCCTGGCGCAGCTTCTGCAAACTTCTGCTCGGTTGGTGGGGAGGCTGAACGCCGCCTTTCTGTTTGTTTGGGAGAGAAAAGATGGGAAAAAAAAACATCTCCGTGTCTCTGGAGTTGTTGTTTGTCTCCCTTTTTTTTTTTTGTTTGGGCTGGGAATGATCCATGGCTGCTCTGGGGCCGTGGCTGAACGGTGCTGATTTCGGGGTGGGAAACCAACACCTTTGGTTCTTCCATGCTTGAACATCACTCAGGGCTTTATTATTATTATTATTATTATTATTA
>NW_021940671.1:3596161-3600290 GCF_001715985.3 Manacus vitellinus | reverse complement strand
GGTTGGGGGGGGGGGATCGTATTTTGAAGTCCAAGAAGAAAGAAATGCAAGGGAAGACAGACAGGTACTTCTCTGCCCTGTAACAGCGATGAAGCATTAATTCATCCCCCTGGAATTTCTTGTTTGTGTGCTCCCATAATTTCATTTCTTTGGTGTCTGTATGAAGCTCGAGATAGTTGAATGCCAGGAGCCAAATACTCCTCGACTAATATCTTTTTATTAGATTTCGTGTGTGTGTGTGTGTGTGTGTGTGTGCCCACGTGTGAGAGAGAGAGATCACCCTTCATAACCCACTCGGTGCCCCGGGAGGCTGAGCCACGCTCCGAAGGAATCTTCCCAGCAGCACATTCCCAACTCTGACCCCCGCTGCGGGGAGTTTTGGGACTCGTATGAAGCTTTTGGTGGGGTTTACAGGTGGCTTGTGGGATGTTGGTGTCTGTGCTGGAAGCCTTCACGTTGCCACGGCTCTGCCTGGTAGTCCAGGGGTTGTTACAGCTTGTAGGGAGCAAAGGGTTTCCCCCTTCCCCCCCAAAAAAGTCATAGGGCTGGTGGAGCTGGGAGGTGGCACCGGGATGTGTCTAAAAGGGAGCTGCCTCGGCCACGTGCTGCCAGGTCTGAAGGGCAGCCTGGATGTGGTAAAACCCAGTTTCTGCCCCGTGCTAAAGGCAGTTTGGGTTTCAGCAACGCCCGCCCTTTGCCCCGGGCACCGTGCGGAGGGGAGGGTGCCAAAGACTCACCTGAATCTGTGATGTGGGTGTGCTCAGGGGGGATTCTGGATGGGTCACACCTGATCAGGGTCACCTGATTGTGCAGGTCACACCTGTGGGCTCGACACCGGTATTTAGGGGGGTTTTTTAGATGCGCATTTTTTCGATGTCCACGTTTTTCGGGGGGCGTTTTTTTGGATGCCCACAGCAAACCCTTGGCCGGCCCAGCGGAGAGGGCAGAGCTCCGGCTCGGCCGGGACTTCCCGGGCCCTCCTGAGCCGCGTTCGGGGCGAGGAGAAGAGCGAAGGCTCACTGCCACCTCTAGGCAAGCACCAGCATCGGCGCCCGCTCTAAACTAGAGCACAGACAGACAATCCTGGGATTTGTCCCAAATCGCCGCAGTCTCTGTGCCAGACCCCGCTATCAGCTGGTGTGTGTGTGTGTGCGGTTCCACAGGCTCCTAAAGCTTTAGTATAAATATGTTTAGCCGTTTCTTTAGTCCCCGGGCAATAATCCCTCGAACGCATTTCGAGTTGCATGGAAATAGCAGCCGAATAACTCCGGAGCTGCCGGGGATATTGTGTGTGTGATCCGTGCCGGGGCCGCGGCTTCCTAAGGATCTTAAGAGAGCCGAGCATCCTGAGCGGCACATTCCCGGCGGCGGGCGGGGAGCTCCGGCAGCGCAGCCGGCTCGCATTCCCSGCTCCAGCTCCCTGCCACGCACCCGCTGGAGCCCCCGGCGCCGCTGGCTCCCCAGAGAGAGGTGGGGGAGGGAAGAAGGGCAGCAGGAGAGGGGGAAAAGAGCCAGGATTTGAGAGGAGGGGGGGTGGGGGTGGGAAGGAAACTTGGGTGAGCATTAACTGCTGCGTTTATATTTGGCTTCTCTAACCGCTGGCAGCATATGGCCAGAGGCAAGAGGCGCTGAGCTGCTTTCAGAGGAGAGGGGGAACCGGGGAGCAGCTGCGTGAGGGGCAGGGAAGAGGCTGTTCCCTCTGCCGAGCAGTTTTGGGGGATAACTTGCTCGGTAGCGCTGCTTGCATTTGCTCCCAGCTGCGGGAAGGGGGGAAGGAACTTCCATGGACAGGGCTGGGCAGGAGGGGGCTTCTCCGGGGCTCTTCCTACCCGAGGAGGACGAGGCAGGATGACAGGAATATGTTCCCTATGGGGACATCCTGTCCCCAAACAATTTTTGCTGGAGGAAGGGAGGTGCAAACCCTTGCTGTCACCCCAAGAGCTGTGTGGGAACGGGCTCGCTGGGGGCAGATGTGCTGGAGAGGGTCTCGCTCCACCTTCTCCGTTCACAGACGGTTGTTTGTGCACCTCCAAGCCTTCCTCTCCGGGCTGACTCATGGCTTCCAGCTGGAGGAAAAGGCTACCTGGGGCTCTTCCCTGGCGCGGGGGGAGCACAGGACAAGCACAGGCCGGCGGGTCCCTTCCAGTTCTGACACTTTCTCCCGGCTCGCCCGGATTTACGGGCGGCAGCAAAGCTGCAGATGATCCGAAAATGAGCGTGTTCCCACTCGGTTCTCTGCGGGTGAAGGAGGTGCTGCCGTGCCCTGGGAGGACGTGGCACAGGGATGAGCAGTTCCCAAGCTCCGGGCCGGTGCAGAGGGCGGGGGTCCTGCCGAAGGTGCTGCTGCAGGGTGGTGGGGGGCGGGTGGGTGAACTACACTTCCAAACCCGTGTCCTGGAGCTGCACAGAGAGCCCTGCTCACCCTCATCCCAGCACTCAGGGCTTTGCTTCCCCAGCAAGGCTTTGCCTCCAGTGGATGTGCCTCCCTGGCAGGAGGGCAGGGGAGCAGCGAGGTGCTGCTGGCCAGAACCCCTGTCGTGTGTCAGGGTGGCTTTGGCAGGGCAGAGTCCCCTCGAACACCACACGGGTGCCATCACACCCCTCGGCCCTGTGAGCTGGACCTGCAGCCACGCTGCACCCACCCCCAGCCGAGGGGGACCAGCCTCCCTGATAATCACCAGCCCACACAGCCCTGCAGCTCTGGGGCCGTGCTCAGAGCTCTGAGCACTGAAGGGAGAAGGGTTTGGACTTTTCTCAGCCGCACTGAGTGTTCTCAGCCTGTGACAGGGTCACAAAGCCCTTCCTCACCAGCGTGTGCCCACTCATCCCTCCACGGGGCAGGATTCCCTGACCAGTGGATCAGAGCAGATGTCGTTGGCTAGCTCGCTATTAGATTACTCCTCCTGCATCTAAATAGTCATAATCATGTTTTCATTAGCCCCAGACGGTGCACACAGCTCTGGTGATTAGTGTGAGGAGCGGGGAGAACGGGGGAAGCAGCCCCAGCTCTGCTGCTGCGTTTGCCTGTCCCCTGCCCTCCTCCACCTCTGCACAGCTCCCGGGGTGCCTGGAGGAGCAGGGCTGCTCGGTTTTCCCTTCCCTGTGGGAAGTTTCGTGATTGAATGGCCTGCTGTGCTGTGTGCTGTTTGCCTGCCTTCGCCCAGGCAGTGGGGCAGGCTGTGGGGCTGCCCGGGGTGGGTGGCACCGGAGCTGCTGGGCATCCACGGGCTGTGGATCTTCACCAGGCTTGAAGCCGCCTCTCTGTGCCCTGGTGGGAGCTGCCTCCTGAGCTCGGGAAGAGGCTGAGAGCAGGTGAACCTCACACTCCTGCCCGAGAGCCCACTTGGTTTATATAATATTATATATCTATAATTGTGTGTTTGTTGTTGCCATGGGAATGAGCGCAGTTCCAAAGCCTGGAGACTGATGTCAAGCCTGGGTCTGCACTGGGCCTTGCTGGGGGGCAGGAAAAGAGTCAGGAGGGGAAATGGGGTGAAGAGACCCTTTGTTCTGTCCCCTGTGTGCAGCCCAGGTTCAGCTCCAGCTGAGGTACAGGGCTGTCCCAGCACTGCCTGGATCTGGGCTGGGGGCACTGGGATATCCAGGAGGGGCTGGTGTTGTGAGCCCCGGGCACTGAGCGGGCAGAGGGGGCTGCCAGGGAAAGAGGGGGCTTTTCTGCAGCATAACCTGGCTGGAAGCAGGACTGGGGGGGCTGCAGCACGGCTGGGCAGGGAGCTGGGGAGCGCTGAGCCCCCCGGGTCAGGCAGAGCCCCCCACTCCCCCGGGGCAGACTGAGCTGAGCCCACGGGCAGTGGAGCGGAGCTTCCCGGCAACAAGTGGGGGCCGGGGGGTGTCCCTCAGCTCTTTAATTGGTGGGGGAGTTGGGGAGGGGGGTGGGCGACGCTCCCCGGCAAGGGGAGGGAGGGGGAAGAAAAGCCACGCTGGAAATGAGGTTATATAAAAGATGTATGATTTGGAGAGCAGAGTGTCTCCTAATGAGGGCTGCACCGGCTCGCTCCACACCCATAAAAACCCTGGTTGGACGTCAAAGCGGATTCGTTTCGGTGATGCTGGGATAAAGGGGCGCAGCGAGGACTGGCTCCCCCCCTGCCAGCCCAGCCGAGCCCAG
>NW_021940671.1:3579062-3595135 GCF_001715985.3 Manacus vitellinus | reverse complement strand
CCGCCCGCAGCGGGCTGTGCCAGAGCTGTCCCGGGTGCTGAACTCCGCGGGCACCGCCGCCTGCCCGCAGCGCCCCGACACTCCGGGCACGGGCGGGACGGGCTTGGCACGCAGGAGGTGCCACCAACCCCGGCGCTGGGGTGGCGGGGGTGACCCACGCCACGTCCTGCCCTTGCCGTTTCCCCTGTCCCTCGGGGCCGGGATGTCCCAGGTGTCCCCAGGGTGTCCCCGGTGTCCCCGGGTGTGTCCCAGGTGTCCCCAAGTGTCCCCGACCCCCACCCAGCCCGGGGTGGGTGGGGAAGAGACTCCCCGATGCGGCTCCAGCCCTGGAGCGAAGGGCCGGGATGTCCCGCTGATGGCGGGCTCCTCTCCTTTAGGGAGAGCCGGGGCTCGGTGTGGATTTTGCCCCTTCCCTCTCCCCCCCTGCACACCAGGGACCTCGATGGTCCCTGTGGATGAGCCTGAAATGCGGGAGGGAGTTGTCGTCGCCGGGATCAAAGGAGATGAACCCCGCGTGCCCTCCCTGCTGCCTCGCTCTCGGCTGGGAGACAGTAGGAAGCTTTTGGGTTTTCCTGGCCAAGCAGAGCAAAAAGGCGCCTCTGCACAACATCTGGAGCATCTGGAGCTGGGGGGGGGGGTGGGCGTTGCCCCGTGCAGGCTCCGTTCCCTGCCCCCCGAGCCCGCCGGCTCCACAGCCCAGGTGCAGACATTTTCTTCCGACGC
Source organism: Manacus vitellinus (assembly GCF_001715985.3). NCBI lineage: Eukaryota > Metazoa > Chordata > Aves > Passeriformes > Pipridae > Manacus > Manacus vitellinus. Next base: position 3,594,412 of record NW_021940671.1, on the reverse strand, counting down.
TTCCAAGTTGTGACTGTCAGGAGGAAATTCTGGCAGGCGACTTGGCAATTATCTGCCGAGCCCCCGAGGAGCTGATCCGCCTCTCACTGAGATGGAGGGGAAGTGTCTCCTTCCTTCCCGTGGGAGCAGGGGCTGTCTGGAGCGGGAGGTGTGGGATTGCAGGGGGCATTTGCGGTGCTCGGGGGCTCCGCTACCTTCAGCGCCAGCTCCTCTTCCTCCTCCACATCCCCCAGTGCCAACGGCTCAGGCAGGAGGCACAATGGGATCCACAGGGGTGATCACACAGAAGCCGCAGGGAGGCTTTTGGGGCAGGGGGGCTGTGCAGGACAAGACTCTCCGGAGGATTTCTCCCTGCACATCTTGCTCGGCTGTGCCTTTCCTGCTCAAGCTCGCGGGTGGGGAAGCCTTATTTTAAGGAATTTGGGTTTGCATCAGTGATTTCTTCCTCCCTCTATTTTCTCCTAGCTCGTGTTACCCAGAATATTTCCTTAAAGACACCACAAACTCGCAGAGCCTCCAATTTTAAAACGTGCATATGTTTGCAAACAAACTCCCGGTACGGAGGAGTCTCTTCCCACGCGGACGTGGGGTTTGAGGGGATGTTTCTCTGCTCACATACCTGCTCCGGGAGAAGCATTTCACATCCTCGTGAGTGAAGGAGAATGACAAGTCCCTGTGCCCTTTGAATTCTGTTTATTCCCTCTGTCAGTGCGACGACCGTGAGCGAGAGGCCATCTTAGGCAGAGGGGTTTGGGCTGAATCCTCACTTGGAATTAACGTTGTGTGGCTGCTCGTGGGGAGGGGTTGGTCCTCCCTCACCCTCAGGGCCATTTTGGCCCTGTCAGATTTTTTTCTTTCTCCCCCCCTCTGCTTTGCTTGTGTATTTTGTCTTTTCCATTTCACTGGTGTGTCTGTACAAAGGCTTAGGAAACCTGCCAGATTCCCTAAATCAGTGCCTGAAAACAACTATATATAGCAACTGATAAGTCACATGAGCTCAGCTCGCATAGATTAGCATTTACCTTTCCCGAGTAACGAGGATATTGTTTGATACTTGTTGATACCATCAATTTTTCCCAAAGAAATACAACCCCCCCCAACAGGGGACCGGTTTTGAGAGGAGGCTCCGAAACGGGAGCCAAAAATGCCTTCGTTCTACTCACGCTGTTCCGATTGTATCTGTGCGTTAAATCAAACCCGTGGATGCAATCTGATCTCTCCTCCCGAGCCAAAAATAAATACATTGTGTCCCGAAGAGGCCTGGGAGCCACTGTCTGGCTGAAGCTGGATGAAAGCGTGTTTGATTCTCCCCTCTCGTCGCAAACGAGCCGTGACGGGCTGTGTGCGATAAGGGACCCGGCGCAGCGCGGGTTCCCACCCGAGGTGGCAGCTGTGCTGATGTGATGCCGGGGGAGCTCTCGGGATCTGGCTGCGGGCACCGGCAGCTCTGGGGAGCCCATATGTTATCAGGGTGTCGGCTCCGTTATGTGGAGCGTGGCGACCCGCGAGGTACAAAGGCAGAGAGAGGTAATTGTGCCAAGGCGGCGACGCTTCTCTCTTTTCGCATGACAATTCCGAAGTGCTTAACGAGATCTAGCAATGCCCTTCTAGGGCAGGCTTGTCTTAATCCCATTTTCCGGAGTTTTCAGGCTTCTGTTTTCAGACACGCTGGAAACGTGAGGTTCTGCCTCGCTTTGGAAGTCAGGAAAGCTCAGGCTTTTCCGAGCGGGGATTATCCTTTGTCCCGAAAAAGCCATCAAAATGGAGTGTCGGTGGGGTGGGTGGGTCAAGGGCTGCAGAGCTGGCCCTGGGGTCACAGCCTGCCTCACCCCACCGTGCCAGGGGTGAGGAGCAAGGTCTTGGGAAGTCCAATCCCTCTCCTCTGGCACAGGGAAAAGCTGTTTTCAGGGTCAGGGCTGGGGCTGCTTCAGCCAAAGGCAGCATCACCAGCACGGGGCTGTCCCATGGGGAAGGGGAAAAACCCGGGAACTGATGGGCACCAGGGACATCAGGGACTATTTCCACTCCTCTCCCTCACACAGTGCTGGCTTTCTTGCCACGCTGCCCCATGCCCAGCCCCACGTTAGTGGTGCAGTGAGATGGTGTGGCTGCTGCTGCTGCTTCCAAGGAACAGCCTCTCTCTCACCGACAGCACCTTTAGCAAAGACTAGGAGGCAGAAAATTCCACATCTCCCCACCTCAATCCTGCCTGAATTAGAGCGATGGCCCTCGTAGGACAAGGAATGGGTCCCAGGAGGCCCCCAGAGAACTTTGCCGCCGCTGTTGGTACTATGGCAACAAGTGCTAATGCAAAACCCTGAGAGAAGCAGGGACGGCAACTCAGGGGAACAAATTATCCTCGATTTCTGCCTCGCACAGTCCCTGAGGAGGGCGGTGCAAAGAGGGCGAGAGCTCCGCTTCGGCTCCACGTTCCGGAGCCAGCAGTGGGAGGGTGGGGGATGGCACCTGAGGAGAGATGGGGGGACGCTCAGGGGACAGAGGGAATCCCAGAGCCAGGATTCCTCAGGGATCTGGCTGGGGGGTCGTGCCTCCAGACCGAGGAACCCGGGCTTGTGGCGGGGGGAGCCCGAGCTTTTCCAGAGGGTTTTAAATAGGGCCATGAGTCACTCTGTGGAGAGCCGGTGGCAATAAGATCCATTGCTGTTCAGAGTCCTAAATGACTTGTTAGTGTAGGAAAATTTAACGCCGTGCTAGAAGGAATTTTGGGGTGTCAGCAGCAAAGGAGGGCACGAGAACACGGGTTGCTGAAATGAAGCAGGAGTTTATTCCTGGACTGACTGAGCCAAGAGCTCTGTCGCTGACTTTATTGATGCTGGCTGGCGGCTCTGGAGCTATTACAGCTCCAGCCAACCTGCTGCGATCCTTAAATTCTCCTTTTCCTTTTTTTCCTTCCCAAATGGAGCCCCGATTCCCCTCTCGTGCTGCGATTGGATTGCGAGACCATCCATCAAGTGGCATTTTCTCATTTGTTCCCTACCTACCTATTTTGTCTTTTTAGGACAAAGTGGCTGCGCGTTAACACGGGGCCAATTTGTCAAAGCGGAGTCGCGGGGTGTGTAATTCCAATCCCCTCGGCAAACGGATGGTGGGGAAATTTATGTTTTACAGATGGACCGAGCCCTAATAAGAACATCAGTTGTAGGTGGTGGGGGGGGGGGAGCAGCAGAACTGATGGTTTTATCTGAGCCGCGGCACCGCGGGCGCCGAGAAAATATCGCACGGGAAGAGTCAAAGAGAAATGGCAGGCGTGGTGCTGAAATATGCTCAAGCCTTGGACTCCAAATTACAAGAAAACCCTGTTTCTGTCAGCTTAAAAAAGAAGAAAGAACAAAAAAAAAAAAAAAAAAAAGAAGGAAGGGAATTTTGTCAACACAGTTGTCTTGGCAACATTAAAATGTATTGCTGCGGTCGGCTCGGAGAGGGGCGGTTCGTGTCAGAGGGGGTGAAGGGGAGAGGGATGAGGGGCTTCATTAAATGGAAATAAAGTTTTAGTAGGGTTCTGCTCCCTCTAATACTCTGTGATTAGGAGTGTGGAAGATGCTGGTCTGACTGGGATGGGATAGGATGGAGTATTTCAGCTGGGAGGGATCCACAACGATCAGTTCAACCGCCTGGAAGATGTGCCAGTGGCTGCTCGTGCTGGCAGGACCAGGCTTTCCTTGGCTGTTTAATTCCCTGGGGAGGGGATGAACACCAAACTGAGTGCCAGGAGTTGGACAAATGTGCAGGTCATGGGGCTTTGGGGCAGCTGCATCCCAACAATATGGTTGTGAGCAATCAGATGTTGGTTTGCTTTCCAGAAAACAACCCCCTGAGTAGAGGCAAATGGACCCTCCTGGGGACCAGGCATGGATTTATTGATATCAGAAAGCAAATATTTATTTTATTAACTGCTCTTTTGCCAGGAATAGGCGTGTTTGAGTGCAGACAGCCCTGCTGACACGGAGCAGGTGAGTGGATCTCCAGGGCTGAGTCCTTGGCACTTCATCCCTCTGGCACCGTCCTTCCCGAGCCCGCCGGTGTCCGTGGCTGCGGGGAGGGGTCCGGCAGCTCTGCACCATGGCTGGGCACTGGCACAAGGGTGTCATACAGATGGCAAAGCGCCACATTTCATCCACTCCTGTGTGTAAATCAGGTTTATTGGGGGCAAAGGAGGCATCATGGCCCCGGTGAAACAGTGACCTCCCAGCCAGGTGCGCTGGGGATGGGAGGGGAGAAGCAGAGCGGGCGTTTGGCTGGGAAGGGAAAAGGTCTCGCTCCTTCCTGGGTGGATTTTGGCAGGGTTGGTGGGAGGTGGATAATTAGAGATGGCTGAAGGAGCATTGTCTATATATCCCCAGGATTAAAAGGCCGTGTACACAGACACGCCGCGCCGTCGGCCGGAGCCGAGCGGGAGTCGAGCGCGGAACTGCTGGCACGAGCGAGCTGCCTGCCAGTGAATCACTTTAATGCTCCATTTTCAGAGGCACAAACACGCAGGTTTACAGTAACTGTGCATATGTTGCATCCCAGTGCTCCTCATCGCATCCACTGACGCTCCGTGGGTCATAAAAATTAAACGGGCATAAATCCATCAGCGCCGGGGCTCTTCCCCGAGCGCCATAAATCCCACGAAAACTAATTAAGTAGGACAGTGGTGCCCATTTAAAGCTGGCACGCAGGACCACGAGCTATTATCGTGGCGAAGGCAAGGCTCAAAATCCATTTGTGAGGCCAAGGGCAGCCCAAGTGCCCACGCCGGAGGGCTGGAGCTGGGCACGTCCCAGCTCTCCTCTGCCTGGCAGAGTTAGGAGATTGTGTTAAGCTCCTGAAGATTGAGTTCTCCTCCGCTCTGCTTCTGAAATCAAATCATCCAATTAACATATGTGCTGGAGTTTGGTGCTCGAAATGTTATCTGGCAACTTGAGAAGCTTTTTGTTATTGCTTTTTTTCTTTTTTTTTTCTTTTTCTGGGGTGGGAGTTGTTGGTGGAGCGAATGCTTTCGTCGCTGTCGAAGGGGAGCCTGTTTGCTGCTCTTCCTTAGGCTCATTAAAGCCTCCAAAGGGAGGGATGTTACCAGGGATTGGTGTCGGGATCCGAGTTAACACTTGTCTGGGGTGCTACAAGTTTGCACGTCTGCAGGGTCTGTTGTGGTTTGAGTTGGGTTTATGTGTTGGAAAGGGAGGGGAGACTGAGGCAGGGAGTGGGCTGGCACTGCCTGTGGGTGTTTATTCCAGCAGGGAGCTGAGCCTGGCTCTGCTCACAGCACTGGCCACTCCTGGCTCCCTTTCGGGGGTGAAAGGAGAGTTTCCACCCCAGTGAAACCCCCTTCTCACTGGTTTTAAGGAGTTTGACATGACACACCACAGGTAGCTTTAAATGTACAACCTGGCAAATGTCCTGCAGCTCTCGGGTTCATAAATCACACTCCCAAGGGTGCTGGGAGGGAGAGCTGAGCTCTCAGAGCCGAGCCCAGCTGCCGTCTCCCCGTCGCTTCACGGGGGCTGAATCAGTCAGGTTCCATCTGAAATGTGGGCTCAGACCTCCTGGGACACCCCAGGAGCTGGGCAGGGGGGAGCCCTGACCCTCACTGGGTGTTTGGGGAAGTCTTTTGAGCATTCCCAGGTGTCTCCTGCTGCCCTGACCTGCTCCCTCTCCCTCCCACCTCTGCTCTGAGTTTGTGTAAGACTTCAGAGCTGAGGAACCATCAGACTCCACGATCTTAAAGTTATTATCCAACCTAAATGACGCCATAATTCTATGAAAATGCTTGTCCAGCTCTTCCCAAAGGAGCAGAAGGCTCAGGGGCTTAGAGACAGGTTGCCCTCACTCTTCTGGCCTGCCCCTCTGCTTTCTGCCTCTTTTCTGACCCCCCTGACTCTGAGGAGCTGTGGAGAAAAAGGAAAGGAAGGGCTTGAGAAAGAGGAAAAACTCATGAGCAGGCACATAATGTCATTCCCTGTTTTCCAGCCAGTCCCCAGTGGGATCCCACAATCACAGGTGGGAGAGTGAAAGGTCTGGGAGCAAGACACCCTCTGTCTGTAGGGGACACACTCACCCTCATCTGGGAGAAAGCCCTGGCTGGGTGTTGGGGTATCACCCAGAATCTCCTTTTGTCTCCTTGTCCCTCTTGCAAGGAATGCCGAGGTGTCCGTGGGTTTTGGGGATGGGGAATGCTGTGCACCCAGAAATCATGTTGTCCCCCGGGATCTTGCAGGCTGGAGCTGAATACACACAACAGATGCTGAGCCTTTTGGTGGAAATAACTGGAAATCAGCCTGGTGGGAGAAGAGTGAGGGGATAAACACTTTGGGGGTTCTCGGCCCTGCCCAGCGAGCTCGGCGTGGCCGTGCTGCCCTGCAGGCACCGCGGGAAGGTCGAGCTGGGCTGCAGGGTCTCCTCCAGCTGTTGAACATCTGCCTGTGTGAGCTGCTGGGGATGCCCAGCAGTGACAGGGACTCGTGCCAGGCAGTCCCTGAGGTGGCCTTGGCCCCGCTGAGACGGGCAGGACACGAACACCGACTCCAGCGGCGGTGAGGAGCCTGCGAACGCTGCTGCCCGTGACTAATCCCCAGCAAATAACAGGGCTGTCCCCTTGAAGGCAGCTGGCAGTGCCACGCTCCCGTGGCACTTGTGCTGCTCTCAGAGCCACGTTCGTCCTACAGTGTCAGCCAGGACGTTAGAAATGAGTGCTGTGTGACTCAGTGCCCTGCCCGGGCGTCAGGGGGACGGTCACTGCGCTTGTACGGGCACCAGTGGAGGGGCTGGGGATGCAGGGACCAGGAAAAGACAGACCCTGGCAGGGGGAAGGAAGCTGGTCCTGTGGTTCAGCACTGGCACCAAAATGCCTGAGAAGAAGAGGGAAGAGTTGGCCGGGGTCCTGCCGGTGAAAGCGGGCTCTGGATGGACGGGCTGGGAAGGAGGGAAAGGGACAGAACCTTCCCGGTAGAAGCAGATCTCTACTTCCCTCCAACCTCCCCAAAACTGGGATCTTCCCTCCCCAGGTGGCCTGAGGATCTGGAGCAGACACCCTGCTCTGCTGCCTTGAGCCCTGGGAGGTGGCACAGCCCATCACGGCCACGTTGGTCCAGCTCCAGTGGCCTCTGGCCGGGGTCACTTGCAGGAAGTCACCCAGCAATTAGTGCTTATGTCCCCGGGGTTAATTAGCCCTTGAGGATGTGAATGCCCACTGGCCTACTCGGTGGCATTTAACCCTTTGCACGTTGCTGCTGCTCTGCAGGGCCGAGTCACAGCAGGGGAAGGGCCACAGGGGTTAAACCCACTGGCTTGGGTTGTACATATTTAATTGTTTTATTCTTAACTCGCTTGTAAAAAGTGCAGTCTGGGGTCAGCAGCCCTCATCACATGAGGATTAAAATGCCTGAGTTAATGCCAGGACTGGTGTCACTGGCTGCTCCTCAGATCCCTGTTTTTGCCATCTGGGTGCCGAGGGAGCTCCTGGCAGAGGGGACTTGGTGCTCCATGTCTGAAGGTGCAAACGCTGCCCTGAGTATGGGGAGACAGGAGAGTGTTTTCCTTGTCGTGCCAGTGCCTCCAGCCTGCAGATCAAGTGCCCTCTGTTCTCTCCCCAAAACCCAGATTTACAAGTGAAAAGAAGGCGCCTGCATTTCAGTTTGCTGCAAAATGTCAGGGCGCAGCCCTGGAGAGGAACGTTCTCCAGAGCATCTGAGGAAAGGGAGGGGAAGGCAGAGAGGGTCTGGGAGCAGAAGTTTCTGAACGCAAGCCTGGGCATGTAAGAACAAGGGTCCCATCAGGAGTCAATGAGACGTGGCTCCCCGAGCCAGCTGAGGGCTGTAGACAGTCATGCCCAGCTGCACGAGGCTCCCCCGAGAGCCGGGAAAACTCGCTGCGTGTTCTCCTGGAGATGGTTCGCCATCAGCCGAAGCAGTTTGTGTGGGAACAGTTCAGAGCCGGATGGCAGGGCTGGGCACGGGGGAGTGCGAGCGTTGCCTCCTCATCCCCGTGCCAGGCTCGAAATACGCGGAGAGGAGGAGCTGAGGCGATGATCCCTGGAGCCAGGCTTAAAAGCAGTTGCCTTTGCAAGTTCCCAACTCGGGGGAAGGGGGCTGAGTGTCCTCTTCTCCTGCCTCGCTCTGCTCGTGGCTGCTGCTCCCGGAGCACCGAGACCGACTCGCTGTGACAGCACCTACGGAGCGGGTTTCCTCCTGGGCAGGGATGTACGTCCCCTGTCTGGTTCTCGACCATCAGGTTGTTGGATGCTCTGGAAAACACATGGAGACAGGATCCTCCGCCGGCAGAAATCGCCGCCGAGCCCCGAGCGGCTCTGCCCCTTCCCCGGACCTGCCGGGCGTTCTCTGGCAACCCCTGGGCGAAGCCCCTTGCCAGGGCTCCCCCGCTCCCCCCGCGCCTTCCCGGCCCCCGCCGAACAGATGGTGCCGATTTTCGCAGGGGAGGGGGGGAAGAAAAGGAGGAAACAAAGCCCGGAGCGATGGGAGGCTGCAGCCTGTCTCCCAAACGCAGCCCGGGGGGGTGACATCTGTGGGGACGGGCTGATGCATGTGGGTGCCTGTGGCGTGCCGAGCCCCGTGCTGAGCAGGCACTTACGCCTGCCCTGTCTCACTTTTCTTTCTCCTTTGTTGTTTGGTTTTTTTCCCCCTCCTTTCCAGATAAAGAAGCTCGTGGACGGTCTGCGGGGATGCCGGTGAAGCGAGCGAGCTGCCTCCCCCTCTCTGCCCAGCGCAGGACCACAGGCTGACTGGAAGCTGGCATGTTGTCCCCTCCAGCCCCTGCTTGGCCACGCGATGCCCAGCCCTGCCTGCCCTGCCTGCCCTGCCTGTCCTGTCCCTAGCCTTGCTTCCCACCCGTGACACCCCCTGCCCTTCCCCGGGTGTTTCAGGGCGCGGTGACACCGAGCATGCCGCAGAAAGCCCCGCAGCCGAAGCCCTGAGGAGTTTCCCAGTTAAGAGCAGTCCCCTAAGAGCCAGAGTTGCCCCTTCCCCGCCCCGGCGAGGACGAGCATCTCCGACGGCGGATCTCTCTGCGCTCAGCGGGTGTCGAGGTCCTGGTCTGCAGGCTCGAGGAGGGGCTGCCATGGAAGAGAATGTGTTCAGCGTGCAGCAGATACAGCCCAATGTCATCTCGGTGAGGCTCTTCAAGCGCAAGGTGGGCGGCCTCGGCTTCCTGGTGAAGGAGCGCGTCAGCAAACCGCCCGTCATCATCTCCGACCTGATCCGGGGAGGGGCTGCGGAGCAGAGCGGCCTCATCCAGGCTGGGGACATCATCCTGGCCGTCAATGGCAGGCCCCTGGTGGACATGAGCTATGAGACGGCGCTGGAGATCCTGAGAAGCATCGCCTCCGAGACCTACGTGGTCCTCATCCTGCGGGGCCCCGAGGGCTTCACCACTCACCTGGAGACCACCTTCGCGGGCGACGGGACGCCCAAAACCGTCCGTGTCACCAGACCCCTGTGCCCGGCTCCCAGGGCTGTTGACTTGTCCAACCCGAGCCCGCACGGCAAAGAGCAGCCGCAGCCCGAGCGCGCCATGGGCTCCCTGTGGACCAGAGAGATGGGGAGGGAGGTGGAGCCGATGGTCCACGTTAACGGCGTCGTTACCGGCGGCAAAGGGCAGGACGCCGGGAAGGGCAAGGAGGGGGCTTGTGGCCACCCGTGCCTCAACGGCGGCGTGGAGGACAACGAGCTGCTCAAAGAGATCGAGCCCGTCCTGGATCTCCTGAAGAGCAGCAGTAAGGGCAGCGATGGAGATGCGCCCTCCAAGGTAGAGACAAGGGATATAGAAGTCCAGGTGGACTGGTAGGTCCCTAAATACGTTTTTTACATTCGGTGGAACGCGCTGGGTTTTGGCTACGCGAGGTTGAGGTGCCGGGGAGCCCCTCTCCGGAGCTGGCTGCTGTCTGGCACAGCAGGGTGGAGGTGGAGAGGAAGGGCTGTAAGAAAAGGGGGGAGCGGTTGAAGAGGGGAAGATAAAAGTAATGAAAAATTGGGAGAAGGCTGTGGAAGAAAGGGAGAAAGGTTGAGCATGGGAAACGGGGCAGAGCAGGAACAACGTCTCCTGGAAAGCTGAGCTGTGATGTGCTGGAGCACGGGCTGGGCTGGGGTGTGTTTCTGTTCCGTGTTCTGAATCTCACTCGTCTGAATTCAAGCAAAGTCCTGTGTCTCAGTATCCCCACCTGCCAGACAAGATCCATGTGTTGCCTGTCCTTGCTGTCCTGCTGTAGAGCTCTCCGGGTGAAATCCGCCATTGATTAACGGCGGGAGAGCGAGCGGGAAGGTCAGACCGGCAGGGCACGATGCTCCCCGGGAGAAACGAGGTTCAAAACCTTCTGTGCTTTTGGGAGAGGGGAGGGGAGCCCCAGCCCAGCTCTGTCTGAAGCCAAGGAGACCTCTGCCTTGGTGCTCTTGTCTTCTGGGAAGCAGGGAATTGTTTCCATCGAGAGCTCAGGAACGGCCAGCCCTTGTTGAAACGCAAGAGTGGAGCTGCCTGTTCATCCCCTCCGCTCTTTCTGGAGCAGGATAATAATTATTTCAGACCTGTTTGCAGGGGTTACAGGGGTGGGGACGCAGACAACACTTGTCCCATGGCTTCTTGAGGACGGTGAAGTCCCATCTTGTGGGTGGAACAGCTTAATTTTTGACATATCCTCCTTGCAAGGGGCCATGTGTGTGGTGCTGCCCTCTGATCTCCCTCAGCGTTTCCCTGAGCTGTAGCTCATCGCTCCAGAGCCGGAGCAGCTCCCTGTGGCCCTTCCTGCTTTACAAAGCTGTTGTTAGAAGCTATTTTATTTTTTTTTTTGGTACCAGCTCTCTCTCTCTCTCTCTCCCCTCCTGGCCGTTTATTAGCAGTGCTGGGTTGCCTTTTGCTGTTGCCTTTCCCCAGGTCCCCAAACACATTTTAGTGGTGTCAAGTGCTGCAGCAGGTTGTGGCTGCCCTCGGTTATTGACTGGCTGGAACAGCCTGCAGGGTTTGCTGGAGCTGGAGGTCTCGGTTCAGCCACGCAGGGATTTGTAATTTCAACTTCTCTTGCTGCACACGCTTCCTTAGGAAAGGGGAAAAAAAAAACCACCAAAAAAAAGAAATTGCATTCCTTTTTCTTTATCAGAAACAAGAAGGGAAAGGCACAGCAGGGTCCCCTCGTGGGCTCCCAGCCAAGGCTGAGCTCCCGATCGCTCCCATCCCAAACCGACGCCCACTCCCTGTGTTTTCCACCTCCCTTTTTGTGTTTTCAGTTGTTTTGCTGCGGTTTCTGCTCTCTCCCAAATTGTGCCTGTTTGCCGTGGAGGACACGGTAACTCAGAGCCCGTTTGGGTGGTCACACTGAGTCAGAGGGGAAAAAATACCCGCTGAGCCCGGTGCCGGCGGGCAGCAGACGCTGGGGGAGAGCGGTGGGACATGCTCAAGGACGCCCTTCCTGCCATCCCCTCCCCACCACGTGAGCCCCCAGGTGTTGTACATTTGGGAATTGTTGGTTTTGGGGCTCTGCTGTGCAACAGGAGGTGATTTAACCTCCCTCTCTCTGAGCCCAGCACACTCTCTGAAGGCTGGGCTGCCCGGCTGGACGGTGCGTCCCTTAACCCAGTGCCAGCCCATCCTGGGGGAACCTGCTGGAAGCAACCAAAGATTTGAGACACTGAAAGGGTCGTGCTTGTCTACAAAATGTGCAGGGGTGCTTAAAAGCCCCCTCTGGTTTAGCACAGGCTGCTGTGGAGGGGTTGGGGGTCGCAGCCCAGCGAAGCCCCCCGAGGACACAATCCCGGTCCAAGGTACAGCCTCACCCTTCAAACCACATCCTCTGCTGTCTCTTCTACTCCAGCTGTGGGGGAGGGATGAAAAATGGTGTCTTTTCTTTGAGGAGTCTCTTCTGTACAGAGATTAAACAGAAATGCTTTGAATTCATGTAAATTGAAGGACCTCGAAGCAGCAAGTGGGTACTTCACCAAAACCTCACTCTTTCTTTTTCTTTCAACACCCTTAAAAAAAAAATAATCATGTAATCTATATAGTCTGGGACTGAAAACCCACTTTTCAGTCAAAACCTCCTGCTTGATGAGAAGCTGCAGCCTCGTTCTTGCAGCAGGACTCGGTGTGAGCGAGGGCTCGAGCAGAGATATGGGAAAGGAGATGCACTGCAGGGAAAACTTGTTGAGAGCTGCTCTGCAGGGCAAAGGGCCTTTCTCCTGTAATGTGCTGGAGATGATTCATCTCCTCTGCCTGGGCTCAGGCAGAGCCAGGGCATCGTGAAGGTCTGCTGCAGTCAAAGCTTTCTCAGTCCGTAGGAGAAGTGCAGAAGGGGCAGGGAGCGAGGGGGGGGTAACTGGGGAGGCTGCTGGACAGTGCCAAAGAAATGCCAAAAACACCCCAGCAAGCCTCACCAGATTGATGGAGCTCTCGTGCTGCAGGCTGTGACTCCTCCAGGCTGGGGGAGAAGCGAAGCTGGCGTTAGTCAGAGCAGGAACAGAGCTCTGCCTGGAGACCAGGAGGGGGCAAAACCTCGTTTAAGGTTGAGCTTGGCACCCACTTGACCATCAATCCAGCTGGAGATGCTGGTCGTGGGATGACTCCAGTTCTGTCTCGTCCCTGCCCTGTGCTGGCCCTCCCAGCCTGCAGCACTTTGTCAGAGCTGCTCAGGGAGCCGTGACAGCCCTTCTGAAGGCAGGAGGGAACAACTCTGAGGTTGTTCACAAGGAGCCAAAAACTTCTCGCTCAAGGTGGGCTTTGCCAAAAGTGATTCAAACAACACCTGGTGCTTCGGGCTTCCAGCCCGTGTTTCTAGTGCTACTTCCAAGGAAAACTGGGAACAGTTACGTCCAACACCTGAAGGGAGGTGGAGAGGCACCTTTTAAATGCAGTCACAGGAAAAGGGGGGGAATGGATTCAAACTGACAGAGGGCAGGGGAAAAATTCTCCCCTGTGAGGGTGGGGAGGCCCTGGCACAGGTTGCCCAGAGAAGCTGTGGCTGCCCCTGGATCCCTGGAAGTGTCCAAGGCCAGGTTGGACGGGGCTTGGAGCAACCTGGGCTGGTGGGAGGTGTCCCTGCCCATGGCAGGGGGTGGGATGGGATGAGCTTTAAGGTCCATTCCAACGCAGGGCATTCTGTGATTGATGGATTCTGAGTTTGCTTGGGGGGAACCATCAGATCATCTCCATCCCCTGCACTGCCCAGGGGAGTTATCCCTGGAATGACCTGGCTTTTCCTCCCTGCTGATTTCCCTGCCTGTCTGTGGGATGGGCTGTGACCAGGGCTGCGTGTCTGCTCCTTGGCTCCAGCCATCTGCACTGAAGTCAGTCACAAAACAGAGCATGGAAGTGGGGAGCAAGGTATGATGAGAGCTGGCATTTCTGCCATGAGGCTCACCGTGGGCTAGAGAGCAAAAATAGAGTTTGATTCACTCACTGCCAGCTAACCTAGGTCTGTTTTTCCCTCTGAGCTCTAGGGAGATTGTCATGTCCCATCTTCCCTCCTTCTTTCCCCCCTCGCCACCGAGTTGCCAATATTTATTTTCCTCCTCAGGTCTATTCCATAACACGAGCAGCATGATGGAAACATGGCAGTTTGGGTCCAAAAAAGCAGCAATCAGCAGCCCCGAGAGGGAGAAGTGTGCTGAGAGCAGGAATTCAGTTTATGGAGGGTTTCAAGGTTTCAGGCTCCATCCTGCATTGGAACAAACCCCATAATTTCGCAGTTCTCGAAGAGAAAAATTCTCTTCCTCCCACCTCCTTCGCCGCCGCCAAAACCTCTTTGTGTTGCTCAAAACATTGCATTTGCATTTCTGATGTCTTTGTGCTTGGACACGAAACTTTCAAACCCATGAAACGAAAAAGGTTCCCCTGAAACCCTCCTGTTTGTGGCACTCTGCAAATGGATGCAGGGAGTTTTGGAAGGGAACAACCCTCCCCTTCTGCCTCGGCCGATCCTCCTTCCTTGTCGCTCTGACTCCATCAGGCTGATCCACGGAGGCATTTAGTGCCTGCAAACAGCCTATTCCACCCAAATAACCCCCCCTGGAGCTGCCTTGGGCCGGTCATCAAACCACCCTTCATCCCTTCACCCTCTGTGCTGCTTCTTGCACCCCACGGGAGGGGCCAGCCGTTCCCTGTGCGTGGTCCCAGCAGACAAACCCACAGCCCGTGGGGGATCCTGCAGCTCTCCCAGCAGACCTGAGCTGTGTTTGGCCTCCAGAGAAGCCGCTGAGGTTGGAATCCTCCTCCAGGTGTCCTTTGAGCACGGCTGGGAAGGGACAAGAGTGGCAGTTGCAGCTCGACGCTGGTTGAATTTTGAACAATGCTGGTGGGGCTTTGGGATGGCTTGGATCTGTTCCCAGGTCTTTATCTGTCAGAGCCTGCTCCGTGACATTTAACAGCCTCATATTTCATGGGTGTCTCTGAAGCCCCAGCTCATTAGTCCCTGATCCCGGCACTGGGCACAGCCCAGCCACGCTCGGACCTTCTGGGGCTGCAGAACCTTCTTCAGGCCGTGCCACGAGCTCACTGGGAGGCTCTTGCCCTCCTCTGGTGCTGTTCCATATCCCCTCTCTCATTTAGGAAGTGGTTCCTTGCTTTGACCACTCTGCAGTTGCCCGCTCTGGGCACATGGTCCCTGCTGCCTCTCCGGGGAGTGCATCCCACCTTTTGGAGTTATTCCTCCCGCTTCCGAATTCCCACCTCCTTCCTGAGCTCTGCTCCATCCTCTCTGCGCCCTAAAAATCCCTTCTCCTGCCCTACAAATCCCTTCTCCTGCCCTACAGATCCCTTCTCCTGCCCTACAAATCCCTTCTCCTGCCTCTCCCTCTGCTCTTGCACAGGCCTTGCTTTCGCCCTCCAGGCGAGGAGTCTGCAGCCAGCACGTTTTCCATGAGCTGCCCCAGGAGAGGAAGCGAGGAATTATCAGCTCCTGAGGATGCCATGCCCTCTGGAGTGTGGTTTTCCAGGGGGCAAAAGGAAGGTAAAAGGCAAAGCCATTTAGCCTGGAAGGAGGAGCACTGCAAGTGCAGCCCTGCAGCACCCCCGGGGATGGATCAGGAGAGGGGAAGAAGGGAAGAAGAAGGGATTTCTCTCAAAGGTTCAGAGCAGTCCCAAGTTCGAGTGTGGGGTTTTCAGCCCCCAAGGAGAAGGGCTTGGAAGGAAGGAAAGGGTCCATCCACTGTGGGCACAGCACTGGGTGACTCTACCAGTGCCACAGCACAAGAGCTGTTGTTGGACCCGTGGGCACCATCCTCCTCCTCAGCTCACCCAGAGTGGTCCCTGGGGATGGCAGCAGCCCGTGCTATCTCTTATCTCTTATCTCTGCCTGGGAAATCAGAGAGATCCTTCTGCCAAGGAAATTCAAAGGAGAGAAGTGACAAACTTTCCTT
>NW_021940671.1:3577726-3579037 GCF_001715985.3 Manacus vitellinus | reverse complement strand
TTTTTTTTTTTTTTTTTTTAAATTTCTTTTTGGAAAAGCTTTGGAGAAATTTAAGAAAGGGCTGTCTCAGCAACTTCCCTTCTGCTTCATCACTCTGAGCACTGCAACATCATCAAATTAGTCAAAAGAAAACAGTGGTGCCTCTCATTTCTCCAAACAGCCAGATGCTCTTTCCGAGGGGAGGCAGCATCCGAGGCTCTTGCACCAGGGGGGCAGGGCAGGATTCCTCTTTCCTTTTTTAAATATCAGATTTTGATTTTGGAACAGAAAACAATCTCAAAAATGGTCCCTTTCCCCGAAACCTGGTCTGGATCCAAGAGATCTGGCTGATGGTATTTAACAGATGTGGCAGCAGGACTGCTCAGAGAGGGATCTCTGGATCCTGGATCCGGCCTTTGGGAGAGTTCAGCCAATCCATGGCCTCCAAGGACATATCTTCAGCACTGCTGCCTGTTCCTCAGGGACATTAAAGTGCCCATTTAAAAAATCTCATGGAATGGGTTGGGTTGGAAGGGAGCTTTGAGGTCTCCTTCCACCTCCTGCCGTGAGCAGGGACACCTCCCGCTATCCCAGGTTGCTCCAAGCCCCGTCCAACCTGTCCAGGATTTCTCCCCAAGGAGCCAAGGGCCAGCTCCACTCACCCTGGGGAGCTCCCAGGGCAGATCCCTGGGAATGCCCAGCCTGGCTGCCTCCAAACACCCCTCGAGGGAACTGCACCCTCCCCACTGCCCACCAGAACAGCCCTTGGGGTCCTCCTGCTGCTAAAGTGCTTTGGGAACATCCAGGGGAGGCTGAGGCCGGGCACGGTGTCTCTGCCGCTGTCCTGGAGCTGTGAGGGGCATCCTGGATGTGGCAGGTCACCCCTGTGCCTCTGCTGGGGGCTGGAGAAGCCACGTCAGGAGAGGAAAACAACTTACCCCAAACGCCCTGTTCCTGCCCGGGCTCACAAACAAGGCAATTACAAGAAAGGGGCAGGAAATATTTGTAAAATGAAACCATTGATTGTTTTTAGTTTTTCCCCCCCCCATCCGCGCTAGGACTGGGGTGAGGCTCTGGCTGCTCTGAAAGGGCTTTTCTCTCCTTGTCTCTCTCTCCAAAAGACAGAGCCGGATACTTCTGGGTGGCCTCATCCGGGGGGAGGTCTGTGCTGGCTCAGGACACGCACCCGGAGCTGCACCGGGAGGGAGGGAGGGAGAGAGGGATCCCCTGCCCGACCCTGAGCTCCGGGAGGGAGGGAAGGATCCCCTGTCCTACCCTGAGCTCCGGGAGGGAGAGAGGGATCCTCTGCCCCGATCCCGAGCTCCGGGAGGG
>NW_021940671.1:3575923-3577258 GCF_001715985.3 Manacus vitellinus | reverse complement strand
AGGAGAGAGGGAGGGATCCTCTGCCCCGACCCTGAGCTCCGGGAGGGAGAGAGGGAGTGATCCCCTGCCCGACCCCGTGGCACAGCACCGGCGTGGAGGCGAGGGATGCACCCCCGGGGCTGGTCTAATGGCTCTGTGGCAGCCACGCTTGACTGCGCTTTTCCAGCAGAGGCTGAGGGTGAGGCAGCACCGCCCTGCCGTGCTCACACAGCCGTGAGTCCGTCAAGAATAGCAACACACAGCCCGCTCCTGCCACACCACCCGCTCCTGCCACACTTGCAAACACGCGATGGGATGTGGAGCGTTTGCTCCTGAGCATCCGCCCCGGAATGGCCACCTGGAACTCATTGCTCCTTGGGAAGGGGCATAGAAGTCTAGAATTCTGGAATTATAGAATCATAGAACGTGCCGAGATGGAAGGGATCACAAGGATCATCCAGTCCAACTCCTGGCCCTGCACAGGCCCAGCCCCAAGAGTCACCCCCTGTGCCCCAGAGGATCATCCAAACCCTCTTGGAGCTCTGGCAGCCTTGGGGCTGTGCCCACTGCCCTGGGGAGCCTGTCAGTGCTCACAGAGAGCAGAGATTGGTACCTGCCCCTCCACTGCCCCTCGTGAGGATGTTGAAGCCCTCAAGGAGGTCTCCCCTCAGTCTCCTCTTCTCCAGGCTGAGCAAACCTTGAGGCCAGTGACCGGGAGCAGGTCTGACTCTCCCGACTGAGGAGCTTCCCTCGTGCCAGTGCTGGGCTTGCAAACACCTCTCTGGAAACAGCAGGTCAAGCCAGGCACCTGCAGGTGTATCCTCAGCACCATTCCAGAGGTGCCTGTGGGATCTGTGGCACCCTGGGGTCTCTCTGCAGACCCCAAGCCTCTCCAGAGGTGCCTGTGGGATCTGTGGCACGCTGGGGTCTCTCTGCAGACCCTGAGCCTCTCCAGGCAAAGTCCATGCCCTTGGAGAGGCACCGTGGTCTTCTGAGAGGCAGGTTCCCTCTGCTGAGCCCCAAGCACCAGGAAAGCCAAGGGATTTCTTCCACTGCCTTATGGATTTAGGGCTTGTGTCCTGATTTTGGGCCAGTTTCAAGGAGCAGCACGTCAGGGCTCAATGTGTGTGCCCGTCCCTCGTGTGCCTGGTGGCCCTGTGCTGACCTGGCTCCACACTCCCTGGCAGGATGGGGCTCAGGGCAAGAGGGCAGGGATGTGCAGCTGGGAAATGAGTGTTCTCCAGGAGATTTAACAGCTGGCTCTGACTCAGAGGGAAGAGCCAGATTGGCTGAATTTTCATCCTGCTAATTCCCTGTCTTGCTGCTGGGGATTATCCTACATGGAGGTAGACTGGA
>NW_021940671.1:3573409-3575023 GCF_001715985.3 Manacus vitellinus | reverse complement strand
TGCCTGCCCTGGCCCCACGCAGCCCAGCCCAACCCAGCCCACGGGGCTTCTTCCCACCCGTGGCCTCGCCGGGGAGGTGGTGCTGGTGACACAGATGCCACCACCTGCCTTCTGTGACTATCACAGCCCCAAGCCCTGCTTGTTTTCCTCCTTCAGAGGGCTCGTGTGGCGCTGGTTTGGCGTCCCCTGCCCGGGTGGCATTTCAGACACCCCCGGGGCACGTTCCCCAGGCAAACACTGTGCAGCAGGTTTTGTGCACTGGGAGTTCCTCTGCTCTCACTGCACGGCCCAGGGCAGCCAGTGCTGGGATACCCTCATTCCCCAGCCCTACCCACGCCCCCAGCTCCCGGGGGGACAATCCATCCGTTCGCTCGACTAGAATCGCTTGCGCTCACCAGCTTTTGCAGCATCTGTAAAGGTCAGGAAGAGGAGAGAGAGCTGTTTCCCACCTCCTGGGAACCACCTATTTGTTCTTGGGCTTTTTTCCCCCTCTTCTCTGCTCATAAACACCAAGCTGCTCTGCAAACCCAGCTCATTTTGCCGGGAGGTTTTGCAGCTGGAATTGTGGGCGACTCCCCTTTCCCTGGCTCCGGGCTTGCTCTCACGGGGTTCCAGCCTGGTTTTTGGGGTGCAGGGGGTCTGTTGTGTAACCTGGCAGAGCCAGTGTTGGGGCAGGGGTTTCCTGTTGCCCACGAGGTGGAATTTCCATTGTGTTTGGGTTGCCCTCTCCATGGTGATTCATCGTCTTGGCCGAGGCAGAGTTTCCTTCCTTCCCGCAGGGCAATGTGCAAGGTTTCACTCCTTTGGAAAACAGCTGGAACAGGACCTGTCCCCGTGATCCCCGCACCCAGCCACCCTCCAGTCCACTGACCCAAATGGTTTTTAACCCTCCAGTTTCAGGGAAGGGGAAAACAATCCTCAGAAAGCTTTCCCGGCTCGGATGGAGAACGACCGTGTCCTGGGCGACCTGTGGGGGAAGAGCAACGTGCCCGTGGTCCTGAACAACCCCTACTCCGAAGCAGAGCAGGTAAGAGACCATGCCTTGTGCTGCTCTGGGTGGGAAGGGGGGTCTGGGGACATGTGACCCATCCTGGTGGGCTCTCACCCCACGGAGAACCCGCGCTTTGATCCCCAGAGCTGGGGCTGGTGGGGTGCAGAGCCCGTGGGTCAGACAGGGTATGTGGGTCACTGGAGAATGATGCTCTCCATCCAAGGGCTGACGTGGGATGGGAGCACAGCCAGGGACCAGGACTGTGAAACCTCCCTGGGGAATGTGATCCCTTTTGGTGGCAAACGGCCAAGTTGCATCATTAAAGTCGCTTTGATTCCCAGGAGGGTAATTCAATAGAGCACTTCAGATAATACGTGGTACACGGCGCCTTTTCATCTCCTCACACTCCACGGACATAAATTCTCAGGCTTCCTTGCCAAAAGGAGATTAACTCCACGCTTGTAGCAAAGCCAGAGACGTAAGGCAGACCCTGCCAGGCCACAAGATCACCTCAGGGAAAGCATGACGTGGGTGAGCCCTGCCAAGCCTGCTCAGGCAAACGTGTCTCCCCGATGGGATTAACCAGCAGCAAGGCAGGACAGGGGGGATCAGGCTCGGGACCA
>NW_021940671.1:3571608-3573093 GCF_001715985.3 Manacus vitellinus | reverse complement strand
CCCCAGTCCCTCTCCAGCTCTCCTGGAGCCCTTTTAGGCCCCTTTAGGTCTCTCTGGAGCCTCCTCTCCTCCAGTGAACCCCCCCCCAGCTCTCCCAGCCTGGCTCCAGAGCAGAGGGGCTCCAGCCCTCAGAGCATTTTCATGGACTCTTCTGGACTCTGTCCAGCAGATCCACGTCCTTCCTGTGCTGAGATCCCAGAGCTGGACACAGTTCTCCTGGGACTCCTGCATGGATCTGTGTCCCCAGTGCAGCCTCACAGTGCCAGAGCCCCACGGGACATGTGACACCCACCGTGCTGGTGCTGGAGCACACACAGGGCAGCTGAGATGCTCCTGACCACACCAGCATGGTTTTAACCAACCTGGTTGGGTGCTGAGATGCAGCTGGGACCGATTCCACCCTCCCCCTGCCTGGCTGAGGCTCAGGATGGAGGTGAGGTGTCCCAGCAGCACAGCCAACCTCACAGTGGGTGTCACCTACACCCCAACGGGGCCATCCACGGGCTCTGTTCTGCCTCTGCAGGGATGTCCCTGGGCAGCCCCCTGTCCCACCACGTGGTTCATGCACTGGGGCAGGTCTCAGAAGCCCCAAGCACAGGTCACAGCTCTGCTCCCTTTGCCCCAGCTCTGGAAAGACTCTCCTGCCTCCTTTGCTAAGCTCCTCGCGGGTACGTGTCTGTTACTATAAGCACTTTATAACCTTGTGTTCAGAGCTTAATTTCTCTCCATGTTAGAGCTGCCAAAACCTCCAGTCTTAAGCTGCTATTAAACTCTTTATTATTATTTTTTTTGTTTTTTTGCACTAGATGCACAGCTTTCTTTTTTATCCTTCTTATCCCCAGATCGTTACGCCTGCTCTTCTGGGAGCAGTTTGGTTTTCCCCCCTACACACACCCCCTGTGCTCCCTGCAGCCTGTTCCCCAGGGGCTGTGGGTGTGCTCAGGGCAACTCAACTTCTTCCAGGCAGCAATAAATACCATTAACACAGGGCAAAGCTCTTCGAAGCAGGGTTTGGTGGATTCTCTTGGCCAGGTGGTGAATGCTCACCCAGGCTCGTAATGAGGTGCTGAAAGACCCGCTGGACATCGATCCCCAACCCTCTTTTATTTTTTGCAAGGTCATGCAGCGTGTTTTTCACTTGTTTCCCAGGAGCCCAATCCTCCTGACCCTCCTTTTGACTGATGGAAAGGTGTTGTAGCTGTGCCAGGCCCTGTTTCAGCCCGTGTGGATTGATTTGTTTTTAGTAGCTCCAGGTAACGGGGAGGTTTGTGTCCGTGTAGCTCTCAGGGGAAGGGACTTATATCAGCTCCACCACGCTTGTGAGGGTGATTTACAGCTTTATAAAAGCAAAAAAAAACCCCCACACTTTCAGTGAGCAAAGTCTGGAAGGAAATGTCAGCATGGCCATATATCTCTGACCTGGGCTCGTGCTGCAGTCTTCATCACAGAACCACAGGATCTGCTGAGCTGGGAGGGACCCACAAG
>NW_021940671.1:3564277-3570089 GCF_001715985.3 Manacus vitellinus | reverse complement strand
GCTCCAAGGGTCATGGCTACCCCTGGATTCATGGCACAGATCCCCCTGGATTCTTGGGCCACCCCTGCTCTGCCAAGATGTTGTTTAGCAGCAGGCCTTGTCAGGAAATCAAACCTAGCTGGGATTTAAACAATCAACACTTCCCGCCCCGTGCTCCTGATTTCTGTCTGGCGGGTGGAGGAGCAGGTGAGGATTGGTTTCAGTTGCATTTCTGAGCAGCACCTTTCAGCTTCGTTTGGCCAGTCTCACAGAGCTGCTCTGAGCAATCAGGCTCGGAAGGAAGGTGGCAGATTGTTCCCCTCGGCGCTCAGGGTGGTTCAGAGAGCACAGGATGCTGGTAGTGGCTAAAGAATGATTTCATTCCCTTGGAAGAGTAAAACAAGCAGGGGGGGGAAAACAACCAGGAACTGCCACTGCCAAAATTCAGGGGGGATTCCCTAAAGCTGAAAAAAACTAACTTAAAAATTGTGCTTTTCCAGGGCTACATTTTGGTGGTTCTTTTTATTTACTGCTGGTTTCGAGCTCTGCGTGGTTCTCATGTCTGGTTTTTGCAGCATGGGAAGGGGAGGCTGAGATCCAGGGTTTGGTCACTCGGCTTCAGGGGCTTTGAAACTCTCCTTGGGAAGACCACAGGATTTGTGACATGAGGAATGTCATGGAGATCCATGGCAGCACAGCCCAGAGGGTCAGGCTGTAAATCTCTCCCTGCCCCTCCAGCCTCTGTCCCTTGTTCCCAGCATGTGCTTTCAGTGCATGGGTATCACACTGTGAGCCTCAGGCTGCTTGACTGTAAAAATCCCTGTTTTCCAGGAAAAAAAAGGAGTCTGGAGCATATGGTAAAAACAAGGACTGGGCAAAAACTCTGGCCAACAGTGCCACCAGGGCAGTGCAGAGGTGTCTGCTCAGCACAGCCCTCAGGGATCAGTCAGGCATGGATCTCTCCCTGCTTTGGGAAAGCAGAGCAATCCTCTGTCTGGCAAAGCAGGAGCCAGTCAGATCTGGAGCCTCACCTGCTTTGTCATCCTCGTGGCTCCTGTTGCTTTCCCTCCTGAACCAAGAGCTTCTTCCACCCTGTGTTGGCTCTTCCTTGGTTGCTCTTCCAGTGTGTAACACTGAATTTGTGCTGTTGCTGCCAGTGCAACTGTGACATGGGCCCAGAACCCCCAAAAAGGAAGGTGAGACTCTGCACAGCTCTGCTGAGGGCAGTGCCATCTCCAAAAAACCCTCACAGATGGATCAGGAAGGGACACCAGCCACGGGATTCATGTAGGAAGGGTACAGCAAACTCGGTCCAGGCTCAGGGATAATTTGCAGAGATTTAATCCTGAAGTGGTGCCAAATACAAACAGGGTTTGCCAGGATGCTCTGGGGTGGAACAGATCTCCCCCTGAGACCTGCAGCAACAGCATTGTGGTCACAGTGATGGAATTACCTCCTACTGCAAGACTTGATTCCAAGGAGAAACATTTCCAGAGCTCCCTGTCCCACGGCACGCTGGCAGACACCCAGTGCTCTTTAAGCTTCTACGTGCTTGGGGTGAATGAGGGCCACGGAATAAAATTCAGATTTTATCAGTGAAAACACTCAAAAAGAAGCACTTGTAACCAGTTCTTCTCCTCACAATCTCTGTGCTGGCTGAGACTCTCCTCCTGTTGGCACAGACCTCTTGAAGTGCTGGCTGAGCACACCCAGCAGAGCACCAGGGAGGGCTGGAGGCTGAGCTGAGCTGAGGTATCCAACCATGCGTGACTCAGCATGGTAATTTATCCATCCTTATTCCTAGGATCTTCCAGGGTTGCTATCAAAGGAGAAGTGCCTTTGGCTTGCTCAGAGGAATGACCAGCTGTTAGCTCTGTCTCACAGTGCTCCGACCAGTGAGGCAGAACTTGGGCAGGTGATGCTGCTTGGAAAGGAACACCCAATCCAGTGCAGAGATCTTCCACAAGGCATTCTTCTAAGTCAGTTCTACCCCTGTTTTCACCTCCTCTTCTACAGGTTTGGCTGTCCCATAACCTGACATGACTTCTCAGTTGCATTAAGAGTTGGCTGCCCCGTTGTAGGATCCCCAAAAAAACGCCAAATATTTGGACAACACACCTCATCTCGCTATGTTACCACTGGAATTTAAGCACAGGCATCCTCTAACACGAGATGCTGCCTGTTGTTGTGACCTTTCCCTGTGCCTGACCTTGTTCCTGGTGTTCCCTGTTGTCCAGCCCCCTCCGTCCGGGCGTCAGTCCCCGACCAAGAACACGGCCAACGGGAGCCCTTCCAAATGCCCGCGGTTCGTGAAGATCAAGAACTGGGAGACGGGCTCTGTGCTCCACGACACCCTGCACCTCAAGACTGCCATGGTGAGTAGAGCTGATGGGACTGGCCAGAAGCTGTCTGAGCACAGCTGAGGGGATCACGGCGTCCCCGAGGTGGTTTGAAATGCAAATGCAGGAGGGGATGAGTTCGGGTCAGTCTGGTCTCCAGGAGGGGATGAGTTCAGGTCAGTCTGGTCTCCAGGAGGGGATGAGTTCAGGTCAGTCTGGTCTCCAGGAGGGGATGAGTTCGGGTCAGTCTGGTCTCCAGGAGGGGATGAGTTCAGGTCAGTCTGATCTCCAGGAGGGGATGAGTTCAGGTCAGTCTGGTCTCCAGGAGGGGATGAGTTCGGGTCAGTCTGGTCTCCAGGAGGGGATGAGTTCAGGTCAGTCTGGTCTCCAGGAGGGTTGGAATTTTAAACCTGTGGTGCAATAAGCTGGGGGAGAGGGAATTCCACCGGGGATAAATAAGAAAGAGCGTTTGACCTCACGCCAAGCCGGGGCAAGAATCCCACAAGCCCTGATCATCCTTGCTGGATGGGAGCAGAGCTGACTGCACGTGGCTGAGCTGTCTCACCCAGCCTTAACAACAGGGGTGGAGACAAATAGGTTGGAAATGTCCCTGTTGGCCAAAGACACCACCAACCTCTGTGTAGGAATCACTGGCTTCCCCCAGCCCAGCTCAGGTCACCAGGAGTGCTGCAGTGACCCCAGGCTCACTCGTCCCCCCCTGTCCCTCCAGGCCACCGCCTGCACCGAGCAGATCTGCATGGGCTCAGTGATGACCCCCAGCCCTCACATCCGCAAGTCAGAGGACACCAGGACAAAGGAGGAGGTGCTCCTGTTGGCCAAGGACTTCATTGACCAGTACTACTCCTCCATAAAGAGGTAAGGACTGGCTGGAGAAGGTCACAGCCCGAGGTGTCACACGGGACACCTCAAGCTCTACATCCCCAGCACAGGGAGGACAGGGAGCTGTTGGAGAGAGTCCAGAGGAGGTACCAGCATGATTAGAGGGCTGGAGTGCCTCTCCTATGAGGAAAGGCTGAGAGAATGGGGATTGTTGAGCCTGCAGAAGAGAAAGCTTCAGGGTGACCTTCCAGTACCTGAAGGGAGAAAGATGGAGAGAGATTATTTGCAGGGGGCCTGGAGTGACAGGACAAGGTGAAATGGCTTCACACTGACAGAGAGTAGGTTTAGATTAGATATTAGGAAAAAAATTCACCCCTGTGAGGGTGGGGAGGCCCTGGCACAGGTTGCCCAGAGAAGCTGTGGCTGGCCCCGGGTCCCTGGGAGTGTCCAAGGCCAGGTTGGACGGGGCTTGGAGCAACCTGGGCTGGTGGAAGGTGTCCCTGCCCATGGCAGGGGGCTGGAATGAGATGATCTTTAAGGTCCCTTCCAACCCAAACCATTCAATGATTCCATGGTCCAGTCTTTCACACTTGTGAGTCAAAGCAGGGTGAGACTCCGGTGCCCCACGAGCAGCTGCTTCTTCAGTGGAGTTTCATTCGTAGTGTTTGGTTTTGCTGTGTGTCTGTGCCAACCACTGACCTCTCCCACTTGTCCTTGGTCATCTCTTACCTGAAAGCACACACGTGTGTGTGTGTGTGTATGTGTGTGTGTGTGTGTGTGAGAGAGCACACATGTGTGTGTGTGTGAGCACACACGTGCTTAAGGAGGGAAGAACTCAAGCCCGGGTGGAGAGCACCCAAACTGCCACCTCCTCTGCTCCCCACCCACCCAGATCTGGCTCCAAGGCCCACATGGAAAGGCTGGAGGAGGTGACCAAGGAGATTGAAGCCACTGACACCTACCAGCTGCGGGACACCGAGCTCATCTACGGAGCCAAGCACGCCTGGAGGAACGCAGCCCGCTGCGTGGGCAGGATCCAGTGGTCCAAGCTGCAGGTAAAGAGGGGGCACTGGAGCTGTGGAGAGGCAAATCTTGCTCTTCAAACACCTGGGAAAGCACAGTACAGGTACAGCAGCAGGTGTTCATCACACAGCAGCAGCTTTGGGGGTGCACAGCCTGGGAACTCGGCGGGAGATGGAAAAGCATCGGTGGGGCTGGTGTAGCTGAGGGGTCTGAAATGGGGCTGGCGCTCTGGGAACTTTTTCCAAAATCAGACAGTGCTCTGGTATCTCCCCTGCTGCTTCCAGAACTGTTGCTGTGCCTGCAGAGAGGCAGCAGGACACGCTCACCCCTGGTACAGAGATGCTACAGCGGGAGAGGGTTTGGCTCAGTGCCCTTCTGCCTGGTGGGAGCGTAGAGCAGACTGGGGATTAGTGATCTCGAGTGGAATCCCTTGGCACAGAGATGACAACTCCTGCTGTGTCTTGGAGCCCAGCTCCAGTGCTGCTGAGGAGCTCTCGTGGAGCTTCCCACAGAGTGTGGGCACAGCCTGCCCGGGGGGCTGGGCCTCCTTTGCTCCCAGCTCAGCTTTCAGCTCATCCACAGTTTCTCTGGGCACATCTGAGCCTTGGGGGGGGGGGGGCATTCCTGCAAGAACTTCAAGCTTCCTGCTGATCCTCTTTCCTGGTTTCCCCATCCTCTTGTAGATGCCCCTGGATCCCTGGAAGTGTCCAAGGCCAGGTTGGATGGGGCACTGAGCAACCTGCTCTGCTGGAAGGTGTCCCTGCCCGTGGCAGGGGGTGGAATGAGATGCTCTTTAAAAGCCCCTTCCAACCCAAAACCATTCTATGATTTCATGACACCCTGTCCCTCAGACCTGGCCGACCCCTATCCTATTTCACCTTTGAGTGTTGATCTACAGGAGGAACAGAGCAGAGCCCAAAATCGTTGCTGGATAAGGCAGGGACAGCAGCAGGTTGGGAGCACTGGAATGAGGAGGTTTTTGCCTGAGCAGCAGATGACTCACCTCTCCAAAGCAAAAGGGGCAGCTGGATTACACATCCACGTGTTCTAAAGGCAGAGAACACATAATTATGGATCTTTAAATCCCTAAGAAGCCGCAGTGGTGTCTAGAGTTCTCCGTGTGCTGTGTTTCCATCTGCCTGGCTCTGCCCTTGGAGTATCCTGCAGCATCACCACAGTCCCTTCCCCTCTTCCAGGTGTTTGATGCCCGGGACTGCACCACAGCCCACGGGATGTTCAACTACATCTGCAACCACATCAAATACGCCACCAACAAAGGGAACCTCAGGTGAGCCACCAGGGAGTTTGTGTCCAGAGGCCTCTGAGATGTGTGCAAACCCAGCTCTGGGCCCTGCTGGCGTTGTCTCCTTCAGCAGCAGGAGGGTTGCACCCCTCACCTGTGTTAGAGGAGAAGGTGTCCTGCTGGTCCAAATCAAGCCCTTGCTCTCTGCGGGACCTCAGAGGGCAGATTTTCCTATTGTTTCTCCTTTCCTATATTCTGTGTCAAACCCAGAGCACGGGCTGCTCTCCAGATTTGTCAGAACCCCCGTGTTTTCAACCAGCTTCTGCCTGGAGCTGGAAGCACCTCGAATTCCAGAGCCTTGCCGTGACTCCTTCCAGCGTAAAACCGT
>NW_021940671.1:3508134-3562966 GCF_001715985.3 Manacus vitellinus | reverse complement strand
GGCAGGTTTGAGTGGTTCAAGGACCTGGGGCTGAAGTGGTATGGTCTGCCAGCAGTTTCCAACATGCTCCTGGAGATCGGGGGCCTGGAGTTCTCCGCCTGCCCCTTCAGCGGTTGGTACATGGGCACCGAGATCGGGGTCCGGGACTACTGCGACAACTCCCGCTACAACATCCTGGAGGTAATTCCTCCTCCTCCAGGTGCTCCTGGGGAGTGGGAAGTCACTGGGGAGCAGGCAGGACACTGGCACAGTGTTACCTTCAGCGGGGCAGTACGGGATATCCGTTCTCCTGGAGCCAAGGGTGTGACGGGCTGGCTGTTGTGTGTCTAACACAGAGGCCTACTGAGCTCCCCACGGACTTCCCAGAGAATCTTAGGGATCAGCAGGCAGCTGGTCGTGTGCTTGACTGAGGTCATGGGTGCTGAGACACTTGGTGGCTCCTCGGGGATGCTCCTGCCCATGGGGACCCTCCAGCTGGCCCCTCCGGAGTGTTCAACAGTGACCTGGGGGCTGCCCACAGTGGGAGGGATAAAGCCAAGCCATGGGG
Organism: Manacus vitellinus; assembly: GCF_001715985.3. Taxonomy (NCBI): domain Eukaryota; kingdom Metazoa; phylum Chordata; class Aves; order Passeriformes; family Pipridae; genus Manacus; species Manacus vitellinus. The sequence continues at coordinate 3,562,419 of NW_021940671.1, read as the reverse complement.
AGGTGCCAGTGCAGGGCATCTGGATTCACTGGGACATTCCAAGGGGAATGTTGTGTTATTTAGAGGGGCTGCACTGCTCCCCAGACACCTGAAAACCAGAGGGGTGAGAGCGAGTGTGTACATGTGTGTGTGTGTGTGTGTGTGTGTGTGTTTGTGTGTGTACATGTGTGTGTGTGTACATGTGTTTGTGTGTGTACAACTGCTCTCGATGGCCCTTTGAGCGGCATTTGGTCACCTCCCTCTGCTCAGGGGGGAAGGAAGGCCGTGCTCCTGCCATGGAGAGCAAAACATCAGCCCTTCCCTGCCCTGAGGGTGCCCTGTGTCAGCCTGGGTCCCTCCTCTGGGCTCCTCTCCCAGGCACAGATCTCCAGTCCTTGGTCCCTTGGCCACGAGAAGCCCTCACTTTCTGCCACGTGTTGTTACAGCAAGTGGCCAAGAAAATGAATCTGGACATGAGGAAAACCTCCTCGCTGTGGAAGGACCAGGCCCTGGTGGAGATCAACATTGCTGTGCTGTACAGCTTCCAGGTACCTCCAGAGCAGGACTGTGCTCGGGCCAGGCTCGAGGGACACAGGGAGCGGGATGGAGACATCCATCCGAGGAGAACGCAGCACTCTGCTGAAATTGGGCTGTGCCTCCCTAATTCGGGGCTGTTCTGCAGTAAAATTTATAACCTCTGTGCCCTGGATGTTGTAAAGACAGCCCTACCAGCACCAGAGTTCTGCTGGTCCAGAGGGAATATCCCTAGGGAGCAAGATCCAGCCCTTCTGTCGCATCCAGGAGGCAAGAATTGGCCCAGGTTCTCCCCCTGCCAGCACTTAAAGGTTCAGTAGCTGAACTAGTGCTTGGCAATCCAAGTTCAGAGGGTGGGAGCCCCTCCCAGAGCTGGATCAGAGCTGCCCCATGGAGCTGCACAAGCCACGACAGAGCTCTCCAAGGGGACGAGCAGAGGATGCTCCATCCTCTTCGTGCCACCTCAGTCTTTGCCTGGCCCATGACAAATCACAGGAGCAGTGATCCCAGAGCACATCTATCCAGGAAGGACTGGGGCAGCTTCACAGCTTCCTTGGGAAGAGCAGCCACCCTGGGTCATCTCCAAAGACCATGGGAGTGAGGAATATTTGGGACAGCTCCAAAATCTTGGCTCTTGCCTTCTGGGGTGTGGTAACAGCTGTGGGCTCTGTTCTGTCCTCCCCCGACAGAGCGACAAGGTGACCATCGTGGATCACCACTCGGCCACGGAGTCCTTCATCAAGCACATGGAGAACGAGTACCGGTGCCGTGGGGGCTGTCCTGCCGACTGGGTGTGGATTGTCCCGCCCATGTCTGGCAGCATCACCCCAGTGTTCCACCAGGAAATGCTCAACTACCGCCTCACACCCTCCTTTGAGTACCAGGTACTGTCCTCACCTTCACCTCCCACCGGTGCCCAGAGGTGGGGCCAAGAGCAGGGTGGGAGGTGGAGATGCAGGAAGGGCAGGAACACCATCTAATCCCTTCAGCAAGCTGTCCCTCAGGTCCATGACAAGTCTAATTGATGCCCTAATGTCCTGTAATAACCCCTGGACGTCACCCCTTGTCTCAGGGCAATGGCTTTTTGCCCCTCTGTGGGCACCCGACTTTTTGACCCCCCCCCAGCTTTTGGATGGAGCAGAGCTCCTCCCTTTGGAAGAGCCTAATTTTGCACTTTGGCGAGTGAGGGAATGACCTGGAAAAGGACTGCATCCCTCCCCTCTGCAGCCTGCAGGGCTGAGTGGATGGCTCCTGCCAGCCTGGGGATCCAACAGGCTGACAGGGGGGCTCCTGCCCAGCGGGACTGGCAGGAGGCTGAAATGCTGCTGCTGGAGTATTTAACACTTCAGACCATGGGGGGGAGAAAGCCCCTAAGCAGACACTCCCTCGTTATCCAGCCATCCCTGCTCCGGTGGTTTCCACACAATGTGACCTTTAGTCAAGAGCCCTTAAGGAACAATCCCAAACCAGGAGCAGTCTGTTCATTTCTATAACCAACCCACCAGGAACCCCGATGCTTCCTGGCCCTGATTGCAGCCTGTGAGGGCACGGAATTAGCTTCTGTGTGCTTGTTCCTGGCTTCTGCTGCCTCCCCTTCCCAAAGGGCCTCTTAGGGAAAAAAAAAGAAACAAACAGTGGGCCGGGGAGGGGGAAGGATGTGTTTCCATCACTCTCCCCTTCTGGCATTGCCTGCCTTCTTTTCGCCTCTGGGCTGTTAAGGAGCATCTCAAGAGGTGAGAAAGCAGTTGGCCAGATGCTGTTACAAGCCAGCAAGGTTTATGATATTGCAATTTTTCTGTGCATGCTCCGTTGCCCAACTGCCCAGAAAATACCCCCCGGGGGCTCCAAGGATGAGGGAGAGCTGTGAGGAGGAGTCCAGCTGCTCCTCCCCTTCATGGCTCGAGGAATTCAATCCTGGGTGCTGCTGAGCCCTGGAGCCCTGGGATTTGGGGCTCAGTGCACCTGGAGCAGGTGGAAAACAGTGTTGGCTCCTTTCCCCTCTCTCCTGCCTCTCCCTGGTTTTGTCCCCTGGTTCAGCAGAGCCGTGGGTGAGCCCCCAGCCCTTCAGAGAGGGTCTCCTTCCCATGGCAGCCCTTCCCAAAGCTCCCAGGAGGGCTCGAGGAGCTCAAATTCGAGGCTGTACTTAATGTGCAGGTAAAAAAACAACAAAAAAAGGGCTTTTCCAGCCCCCTCCAGCCCCCCCTGTGGAGCTGGGAGGGCTCTGAGTGTCCCCTCAGCCCCTTCCCACCCCTCAGCTCCCTCTGGATGGTTCCCTGGGGGTGACACTGCTCCTTCCCCTCCCAAATCAAGCCATGGGTCCCCCCTCCCTCGAAGCAGGAAATCTCTAATATATGGAAGCATTCCCAAAGCTCTGAGCACTGCTGCCCTTCTCTCTCCAGCCGGACCCCTGGAACACCCACGTCTGGAAAGGGGTCAATGGGACTCCCACCAAGAAGAGGGCCATTGGATTTAAGAAGTTAGCAAAGTAAGTACCAGCAGGCTCTGGAAAAACCCTGGAGTGTTTGGGGCTGGTCCTGGTTTTGGGCAGCTCTGACTGATGGAGTTGCCCTGTGAGAGAGGGGTGTGAGGCTGGACCTCTGGGGGCTTTACCACGAGGGACATTTGGACAGGCAGACAGTCTTTGAAGACCCCATTAGACCACCAGAAGGTGTGGGACCAGGTGAATAGCAGATGTTGCACATAGTCTGTTCTCCCAAGCTGTTCATTCTCCAGTAAGAGATGCTCAGGGATGGCCTTCCCACTTTTTTGGGGTGTGTTGCCTGGTTCTCCTTTCACAGCCTCCTTGGGGCAGGGACACCTCCCCTCGCTGTCCAGGGCTGTGCTGGCACAAGTGACATGAAACTCGTGTCCATATTTCTCTTTTTCTCAGTGATTCTTTACCACCTTGAGGTCTCCAGTGAGTGTCTAACCCTCCAAACACCCTCCTTGCCAGGAGGGGGGGAGACAGGAAGGAGGAATCTCCCTCCAGGCAGCAGATGGAGCAGGGCTGAGCTGAGATTTGCACTTCATGGTCACTTGACCCCTGGAAAAGGGCCACACGAGTCCCTCTCCCCTGCCAAAGCTCCAAGTCAGCAGGGGCGGAGGAATGAAGTGTAATTTGGACCTTTAGGCTGATCCTGGCCCAAATGCCTCCCCCGTGGGCCATTGGCAGGGAGGTAGGAGCTCCAGGAGGAGCTGCTGGCCAAGGCTGGGGAGGGCTGGGTGTGCCCCGGGTTGGTGGCCAGGCTGCCAGGTGGCCCTGGCTCCTCAGGGCAGCTCCCCACGCTGCAGCTTCCCCCAGCCCCTCCCCTCGGTTTGTTCCCACTCTTCAGCTGTCACCTCCTGCGAGCTGCATCCATAAACATGATCAGCAGCTGATGAATGTGCTCCTTCAGCTGACACCGGAGCCGAGCCCGGGCTGGGGAGAGCACGGGGGAGATTAATTGGGCCATTGAGGGAGGAGAAACAATGCCTGTGTCGGTGTGTGCCCGGGTGAGGGATGGCTTGATGGAAACGTGAGCGTGGCAGGTAATTTAAAAAAAAAAAAGGAAAAAAAAAAGAAAAAAAATCTCCATTGTTCCCGATGGAGGGAAAAGGAATTACTTGTGTAATTCCCCATTAGGCTGAGCTGATGAGCTGAACGAGGGGCAGACCCAGCCCGGCAGCCCCGAGTGCTGCGCTTGGCACTGGTCACAGGGGGGTTTTGTGGGTGGTCAGACAGGCTGTGCTGGTTCTGGCCAAATCTGAGCCTTCAAACCTGCACTCCCTGCCTGTCCTGCCCCTTCCCTCCTCTGGGGACTGTGCAAGTCCAGGGGACAGGGGACATTTCCCCCACAGGAGAGCAAAGGAGTGGTCACAGAGCAGCAAATAGAAATGTTCCTGAGGCTGACTTTGACATGGAGAGGAGTTGCCCATGGGAGGCAGGATGAACCATCCTGGTGGGGTTTCTACCTCTTCTTTCTTCCCTTTTTTTTTCCCCTAAGTGATTCTCCCAGAGCATTTCTTCCCTCCTTGGCAGTGGGAAGCTGGACTTCTCTTCTCCCAGCAGTGGGACCAGCCCAGCTGCAGTGTCCATTCCCCACAGCTCATCTGCAGGGGATGCAGGAGTCCTGCTGAACTGGAGAACCTGGGGCAGGGTCTGATCCCCCTGGCAAAGGGAACCAAGCAGCCCTTATTCTTGCAAAGGCCACAGAGCTGCTTTGTGCTCTCTCAGCCTCCCCAAAACTACCCTTTCCCTGTTGCAGCATCAGGCTAAATCCAGACCTCTGGTGGCCCCATTTAAAGGCTTGATGGTCCATTTAGAAAAGGTGAAGATACTCTGCACCTAGGAGAAACAGTGTTGATGTGATTATGAATGACTCTAACATGACAAACTGGCCACAGCAGGCTCAGTGCCCCAAAACTGGTTCGTGTCTCCCCCGTGCCCTGTCATGGTGCTCCCACTGATGCCCCAGACAGGCAGCCAGCATTCCCAGTGCTGCAGCACCCTGGCCAGGATTGCAGAGGCTGGTGACCTCTCAGGCCCCTCTGCCAGAGCTGAGCCCATGGGGAGAACTGGAGGACACACAGCCAGTCACAATTGCAGCCACGGGAGGCAGCTGGGCATGGCTCAGAGAAATGGGCAACCCCTGGGCCCTGGGAGGAACTTCCCTGCCAGGAAGGGTCACAGAGTCACCAGAGTGCAGAGGAGAGGGGGTGCAGACAGCTTTGTCTGACCTCCTTGGTGTCTCAGGGCTGTGGGTGTGAGGTTGGCTGAGACACCTCCTGCAGAAAGGCAGACAGGTTGGATTTAAAGGGATGGAGAAGCTCCTGTTCCTCCTGTAGCTTCAGCTCTGGCTGGTCTCCAGCTTTTCCTGTGACATTACCTGGCCAGTGCTTTCAGTGACTTCTACCCCCAATTCTTCTGCTGCTTCTCTGCCCCTGCAGAAATCCCACCCCACACCTGGGTTAGCATTTTCCTTCTTACACCCATTCAGGTATTTATTTCAGCTCCATGCTCAAGCTCCCCCATCCACTCTTCCCCTCTGACAAGTCAAGATGAACGTGCTCTTCCACAGCTTCACAAAAGAAGCGACGCTGCAACTTTTTAAGGCAGACAGTTCATTTAATAATGAATAAAAGGGTCTGGGCTAGAGGCACTGACAGCAAACTCTCTTACTGGGATTCCCCTCTTGCTTCCTAGGGCTGTGAAGTTCTCAGCCAAGCTGATGGGACAGGCCATGGCCAAGAGGGTCAAGGCCACCATCCTGTACGCCACGGAGACGGGGAAGTCCCAGGTCTATGCAAAAACTCTGTGTGAAATCTTCAAACACGCTTTCGATGCCAAGGTATTGCCCCAGCTCCTGACTCCTGCAAGGGGGTGGGCACAGAATTATGGGTGGGCCAAGGAAATATATATGGATGTTGGAAAATACGTGGTTCGATGCCTGTGGGGCTTCCTGGCTGCCAGGGGACTCCAGCAGCTCCCAGGGCGTGCTGGTTTAAGGTAAACTGGCAGGGGAAATGAACCCAACTCAAAAGAGAGATTATAAATCAGAATAACAATTTAATAAAATAATACAGTAAGTACGATTATACAGACAAACAGTTGGTTTTAACCCACAAAACCCAAATGTATAACCCAGCACCCTGGGGATGAACAGAGTGGTGTTCCTTGGGCCCCCTGAGTCCAAAGGAAAAGGAGAGGGGAAAACATGTTGGTGAGAGTGGTGGTTGCAGTCTGGTCAAGAGTGATGGTTGCAGTCTTCCTCTGGATCCCACAAGTGGTTAAAAAAGTCCCAAGACCCCAAGATTATCTATCCTCAGGTTCAGGCAGGAATGCCCAGTACCTCCCTCAGGAGTTCCACAATGGGTGGAGGACAGGGGCACCCTCCTGTCTCACAGGCCTCTGAATACCCAGTTTATAGCCTGAGGGGTCAGGGCTGCTCTGGGCAGAGGGTGCAAATGCTCTGTTGATAACAGTTTCTGGGCAATGGCATGGAAGGCTCTGGAATACCCAGTTTTGGGTTACACCCATCCAGTGATGAACTGGTCCCAGCTGTTCTAACCAGGACACAGGGTCTGGGTTGACACCTGCACAGGAATTTTTCCAGCTAATACTCCTGCACTGTAGCACACATATTCCTACAGCCTCTTGAGTGGCAGCTCCATGGTTGTCCATGTCCCTCAAGGCCCTTGTCCTCATCCTCCCTCTGGGGAGATCTCTGCCAGAGCACCAGCATGGAGTCAGCAGGGACATGTCCCATCTCTGGGTGGAATGGGGTCCCTCCCAGCAGACTGGCTGGTGGTGGATCCCCCCAGCTCCTGCTGCCCTCTCTGTCCCCTCCCAGGTGATGTCCATGGACGAGTACGACGTCGTGCACCTGGAGCACGAAACCCTGGTCCTGGTGGTCACCAGCACCTTCGGCAACGGGGACCCCCCCGAGAACGGAGAGGTAGGACAGAGCACAGGGGTGGGGGCTGCAGCAGGGGACAGGCACTGGGACGTGGGGAAGAACATCCTCTTTTCGCCCAGCCTGGGCTGGAATGGCCCAGGACACAGGTCTGGGCGTTGTGTGGCACGTGGTGCTGGACCTGCCTGCTCAGAAATAGGGATATCTGCTCACAGTCACTGATCCCAGCTTCATTTCCTGCAGAGACCGGCAAAACTTATGGCCTTTTTTATTCCCTTTCTGCAGAAATTTGGCTGTGCGTTGATGGAGATGAAGAATCCCAACTCCCACCTGGAGGAGAGGAAGTAAGAGCACTCCAAACCCCTCCCTCCCCACTCCAAACCCCAGCAACCCCCCCCCAGCCAGGATACCCTGCTTCTCAGCCTTCATCCTCCCAGAAGGGAGTGGGAAATCCTCATGCAGGCATCACGTTTGCAAAGATCCAAGGGATGGGACCTGCCTGGAGAAGCAGGGAATGGGGAGAGAGGAGGTCCCAGGGAGGACAAACACACTGGGCCTGTGGGCTCCAGCTTGTGGTTCCATTTCAAAGCTCCTTTGTTCAGCTTTAAGAGTCAGGAATCTATGAAAAAAAAAACCCCAAACAAATAAAAGTAGGAACTCCCCTGAAATCTGAGAGCTGGGGCTGTCCAGGAGACACAAAAATAGTAGGAGTTGGAGGTAGAAGGGAGTTCCCTGCTATGTGGATGTAGGTGGAGGGAGGGCTCGGGAACCAAATTTAACTTCATGCATGGTGTGAAAATATTTCTAGGGAAAAATAAGAGCTGTTATAAACCCTGCAATGTTTGTAACAGCGAGTCTGGAACTGGTGCCTTGGAGACAGAATCCGGGGTTGTAGAAAATCCCCCCTCGCTGGGAGATGAGCCTTGAGCATCTCGCTGCAACATTCCAGAGGCTGGGAAGGGAGGGCAGACAAATTGCTTGGGGTCTCCTCTGATTTTAGCTGCTAAGAAGAATATATTCCACTGAACTGGGACACTGCTCTGCTCTGGAATGTCTCCCGAGCCAACGACTGGCAAAAGGCTGCTCCTTAATGAGGGGTGAATTAGCCCCGGTCAGGGGGGTGCAGGGGGATTTCCCCGCCCTGCCTTTCTGCCTGAGCAGCGTGGCTGGGGCTGCAGGAAGGTGACAAACACCAATTTGTGGCTCTCCAGTGCTGGCCACGCCGCAGCCCCGAAGCTGTCCCCTTGCTGAGCAGCCAAGTCCTCTGAGGGATCCCGGCAGGGCTGCTGAAAACCCACCCGGTTCCTGATGGCCTCGTGCCTTAATGGGGACAGCCGACAAAACAGGGATGCCCTGGAGGTGTCTGCACCATTTCACACGTGGTCCTCACCCCGAGGATCTTCACTTTTTGGGGTGCAACACCGGGTTGGGTGCGGCGGTGCTGCCCGTGAGGAGCCAGGCAGATTCGAGGAGGATAAAAAGCCCAGTTTATAAAAAGCTCAGGGCTCGTTGTCCCAGTCACCTCTAAGTGTAATTTCAGGGCTGGCAGGAGTTTCTAAGAGCCAGGAGAGCCTGTGGCTCCCTTACCTGACAGCAAAAGTGGGCAGAGTGCTGGAAACAGCGACGGATCAAAAGGGTGAGAGCTATTTTATCTGGAGGAAAGGAGGCAGAAATGGAGTGAGGTGGCAGATTTCGTAGATGGAAAAGGTGGCTGCAGAGGTGGAGGGAATAAATTGCTGCCTGTGCTCCCTGCAAGACAGGCCAAGAGGTCACAGCTCTGGATGGCAGGAAGAGATCACAGAATCATGGAATGGTTTGAGTGGGAAGGGACCTTAAAGCTCATCCAGTCCCACCCCCTGCCATGAGCAGGGACGCCTCCTACTAGCCCAGGTTGCTCCAAGCCCTGTCCAGCCTGGCCTTGGACACTCCCAGGGATCCAGGGGCAGCCACAGCTTCTCTGGGATTGCTCCAATCCATGTCCAGGACTTTGCTGATATTAAACATGGAAAAAAGCTTTTGCAGTGAGAAAAGGAGACCTGGAGGAGACTGTCTGGGGAAGAGGGACAGTGTCAGCCTGGAGTCTGTAGAATAGAACTGGAGAGAGCAGTTCCTGCCCACTCCCAGCTCCGTGTCCAACAGGGAATGCTGAGGGTGGCTGAGACCCCTCAGGGTGGGGTGGCCTCTCTAAATCCCAGTGTCTGGAGGAGCCTGCCAAGGTACTGTGGCCATAGCTCTCTGACCACAGCCCTGTGGTTGTGCTGTGGTTGTAGATTTGATTCCTCATGTCTTCCAGCAAGGGTTTTCCAAGGGTTTTCCGAGGCATTCATCAGCCATTCCTATTTAAGGACCTGCTGCTCAATGCAGCTCATCCTTCAGCAGTCATTTCCCACCACAGGGACCTTCCCATTGCAGCAAAAGCTGCTGGTGCCCCAACCTTGGACCCAGCACCCCCCTGGGGAATCTGGGCTTTGTGCCCACCTCACCCTGTGGGTTGTGCTGCCCTGCTCTGCCCTCCCCACACAACCTGGGCTGACCCGGGGGCAGGACACGGGCACAGCAGAGAAAGCAGTGGACCAAAGCAGGTGGAGTGAAGCAGGAAAGCGTGGAAATCTGGGAAGGAAGGAAGGAGGAGGCTGTGGAGCAGCCCTGGAGCCCAGGGCTCTGTGACCCTGGCAGTGGTTTCTCTCCAGGGTTGTCTCTGTGATGCCGTGCCGGGTGCAGGAGGTCTGCCGTGACTCATGCACACACCACAGCCTCGCTGCTCTGCCAGTATATTTAGAAACCCTTGTGAAGAGCAATTTTTGAAGATGGTTCGATTCAGAAATACTTCTGCTGTTGTCAGATTTTTTTTTCCCTCCGCTCCCCTTCCCCCTCCTCATCCCTTCTTCTCTCGCTCCTTTTTTTTTTTTTCTTTTAAATTTATTTTCCACTTCCCATGAATGAAAAAAAAACACCCTCAGAATATCTGTTCAGACATACACCCGACCTTGTGTGCTGCCAGGGAAGGACAGGTGGTGCCAAAGGTCCTGTCAGCTCTGCACCACTGGGGACAATGGGGTGGCCAAGGACCTCATGGAGCTGACCGTGGGTGGCCTGACCCTGGGAGGGAGCATGTGGAATATTGAACCCTGAGCTCTGGCTGGGTGTCCTGCACAATTTGGTCCCCGGGGAGGACCCCTCCCAGGTGTCACCTCTGGAACACTGGCTGTTGTTGCTGTTCACAGGAGCTACAAGGTCCGTTTCAACAGCGTCTCCTCTTACTCGGACGCTCGGAAATCCTCCAGTGATGGCCCTGATTCCAGGGACAACTTTGAGAGCACGGGGCCTCTGGCTAACGTCAGGTAAAGGGGACGGGGCGGGAGGCAGGAGTTCCTGCTGCAGGAGGGACAGAGCAGGAGCCGGTGCTGCACAGAGCCCGTCTGCCCCCACAGCTCTTACCCCACACATGGTGTATTTTAGCCACTTGCAGACCCCTCCACGCTGCCTGGGGGGCGGTGGGGCAGGAGAGGGGGGTGCCAGTGTCCCTCCCCAGCTGGGCAGCCACAGCTGAGCCACCTCTCCGCAGGTTCTCTGTGTTTGGGCTGGGCTCACGTGCCTACCCCCACTTCTGCGCCTTCGCCCGGGCCGTGGACACGCTCCTGGAGGAGCTGGGCGGGGAGAGGATCCTCCGCATGGGAGAGGGGGACGAGCTCTGCGGCCAGGAGGAGTCCTTCAGGACCTGGGCCAAGAAGGTCTTCAAGGTAAACCTGCTTCCCTGGTGCCCCGGGGAGGAGCAGGGGGGAGAAGAACAAAGGGACAGAGCACAACTGCTGGTCAGAGCTGGATCAAAACCCAGCCTCTCCTTCCCTGCTCTGGGATGCTCTGGCACCACCCCAGCCCAGGATGCTCCATATTTTGGTGGAGGTGATGCTCTGGTTTGTGCTGCACACTGAGGGTGAGCACTGGGTTGAATTCCTGTGTTATCCCAGATGTTTGGGGAAGGAGGGCACGCCCATGGCCACTGGTGTAGCCCTGCATGTTGGGGGCTCCTTCTCCTCGGTTGGCAGGGGTGGGCTGGGACAAGGGGGCTCCCCAGAGGCAGGGGGGGATGCCTGAGAGCCTGGTGTGTGCTGCAGGCAGCGTGTGACGTGTTCTGCGTGGGGGACGATGTCAACATCGAGAAAGCAAACAACTCCCTCATCAGCAACGACCGCAGCTGGAAGAGGAGCAAGTTTCGGCTGACCTACGTGGCCGAGGCCCCAGAGCTCACACAGGGTATGAAGATGGGGTCACCTGGTGGGGCAGGTGGAGGAGACACAGTGGGTTTTACTGAGGGCACAGGGGCCAAACCTCCTTGCTTGTTCTGTGTTAAATTCCCAGCATTTCAGCCCTGCCTTTCACCGCCATCACACGCCCAGGGAGCAGCTTGTGATGGTCTCAGGCCCCTCTGGCTGGTCCCTGTCTGTGTCCGTAACAGAGATGTTTGGAGATGATCTGATCTCCCTCCTCCTGACCCCATTTTTTGAACCAGGGAGCTGGAAACCTGGGATCTTTCCAAGCTCTCTCCGTCCAATGCCGCTCCGTGGCAGGTCCAGCCCAGCGACACCTGGCCCCTCAGCACGGCTCCTGCAGCTGAGGATCTGCCGCACTGGCTGCTCAGCTCTTCCCAAATCCAGGCTCTTCCCTGCCAGCCAGGTGGCCCTGGCAGCGAGAGGTGCCTGCGGGCACGTGAGGGCACATCCCTGCGTCTCAGAGTCCTCCTGGGTCACTGACAAAAGGGACACGTGTTTGGTTGTCCCCTGGGGTTTTCTGATCCCCCAGGCTCGCTGGGTGGTCAAGCAGGAGGGTGGTGAGCCCGTGGTCCTCTGGCTGTGGCCAGCACTGGTCTGAAGGGCTGAGCCCTCAGCAGTGACCAACAGCCCTGCGAGAGCCAGAGGCCTCTGCTGAATTCCTTCCCTGACACTTCTCCTCCTCAGGACTGTACAGCATCCACAAAAAACGTGTCTATGCAGCCCGGCTGATCACGCGCCAGAACCTGCAGAGCCCCAAGTCCAGGTAGGAAGTGCAGCTCTCCTGGGAGCTGGACACCCTGGAGGTGCACCCAAGCACCAGTGCACACAGTGCTGCTGACCTTGACCCCTGAACGCCCCATGGAATCCACCTCTGTGCAAACCCTGAGCAATGCTGGAAGCCACGTGAAGCCGGGGAGGGGTGTTCCCCGCCTCTGTGCCCGGCTAAATCTCTGCTGCTGCTGCTGCCTCAATTAGCCCCGGGGGATGGGAAGCCAAAGAAACGATCAAATTGCTCAGAAACAAGAGGTTTTAAACTGGTCTTTTTTTTCCCTTTTTGAAAAGCCCCGAGGTGAAGTAGCGGCGCGGGGGGAGCGGGGGGGCGGATTGAGCGCTCCCCTCTCCCTTGCTGTGACCTTGCGGGGACACCGCTCGGGGGGGCACGCGCTTGGCCGTGCCACCAGTGTGCCCAGCACGCCCAGCAGCTCTGGCGAGGCCAGAGCTCAGGGACTCCCCCAAAACACAATCCTGCTTTCCCTCCCTTCACCTTCCTTTCCCTCCTTTCCCTGCCCAGCCGCCTGGACGATTCATTCCTGCCGGGCCTGGCCACACCGAGGGCACCGGGGCTGCCAGTACCTGCCCCCGGACACCATGGGGGTGTTTCCAGGAACCACGAGGACTTGGTCACGCCCTCTGATCGACAGGCTTGAAGATGCCCTCCTGCCAACCAGCTGGTGAAGGTGGAAGCTGCTGGAGAGGAGCACGCGCTCTTAGGTAACCAGGGCCACTTCCTTGCACGGGGTGGCCTCTCTCCTCCTCGCCGGCTCTAGGTAACCAGGGCCACCTCCTGCACGGGTGGCCTCTCTCCTCCTCGCCGGCTCTAGGTAACCAGGGCCACCTCCTGCACGGGTGGCCTCTCTCCTCCTCGCCCAGCTCCTGCAGCAGCTCCTCAGGGTGCTGGGTGGCCCCCAGGAGAAATCATTTCCCATCTTGCTGTTGTGTTTTCCTGGACTGGGAGCACCTCCTTCAACCTTCCTCTGCCCAGAGCCATGGCTCCTCTGCACTTGGGATGTAGAGAAAGGGTTTGAAGGGTGAGCAGGGCCCTGGGGAAGATATTTCCTTATTCCTTGGGAAAATTAAAGGTGTTTATATTTCCATAGAAAGAGCAATGTCTAGGACTGGAAAGAAGAGTTAGGGGGTGTTGATGGACCATCCCAACGCTGTATTTCGGGGATAAGTCTGACACAGCCATGCACAGTGTAACCAGAGCTGGAACACAGTAATCCACTGTCTCAGAGCTGACATGGGGGATGAAAGCAGAGATTTGCCCACCTTGGCTCTTGTGCTGATCCCGTGCTTGTGCTGCATTCCCTCCTGGCAGGTGTCATCAGCAACTGGACAGACGAGAACCGTGTCCCACCGTGCACCATCTTCCAGGCTTTTAAGTACTATTTGGACATCACCACCCCTCCCACGCCCCTGCTGCTGCAGCAGTTTGCTTTGTTGGCCACCAGTGAGAAGGAGAAGAAACGTCTGCAGGTCCTCAGCAAGGTAAGGACCCCAAGCCCCATGTTCTCCAAGGCCCTGAGGGACAATGACAACCCCAGGGCATTTTCATCCCACACTGTTTGGTGAGGCTGAGTCTCCACCCATGGCAGCAGGGCTCCTCCTGCCCTGCCTTCACTGCCACCCACCCTTTGCTACGGGTCTGGTGGGATATCAGTGGAGGCACCTGGCTTGGAAGAGGTGGATGCTGCAGCTCTCTCCTCCCTCCCTCCTTCCCTCTCTCCAGGGCCTGCAGGAGTACGAGGAGTGGAAGTGGTCCAAGAACCCCACCATTGTGGAGGTGCTGGAGGAGTTCCCCTCGGTGCAGATGCCCTCCACGCTGCTGCTCACACAGCTCCCCCTCCTCCAGCCACGCTACTACTCCATCAGCTCCTCCCCAGAGCTGTACCCGGGCGAGGTCCATCTCACCGTGGCCGTGGTCTCCTACCGCACCAGAGGTACCGGGCTGGGGGACAGGGGCAGAGCAGCAGCACATGGAATCATGGAATCATAGAATCATAGAATCATAGAATCATAGAATCATAGAATCAGCTGGGTTGGAAGGGGCCTCAGAGATCAGCAAGTCCAACCCTTGATCCAACCCTGCTGTGGTTCCCAGCCCATGGCACTGATGCCACATCCAGTCTTACCATAAAAACCTCCAGGGACAGAGAATCCTTCCCCTCCCTGGGCAGCCCATTCCAATGGCTGAGCACCCTCTCTGTAAAGAAATTCTTCCTAATATCCAACCTAAACCTCCCCTGGCACAGCTGAAGACCGAGCCCCCTTGTCTTGTTGCTCATTGCCTGGGAGAAGAGACCAATCCCCACTTGGCTCCCCCCTCCTGTCAGGGAGTTGTGGAGAGTGAGGAGGTCTCCCCTGAGCCTCCTCCTCTCCAGGCTGAGCCCCCCCCAGCTCCCTCAGCCTCTCCTCATGGGAATTGTGCTTGAGTCCCTTCTCCAGCCTTGTTGCTCTTCTCTGGACCTGCTCCAGCCCCTCAATGTCCTTCCTGAGCTGAGGGGCCCAGAGCTGGGCACATGGGAAACAGCACAAAACCTTTGGTAGAGAGATGGTATCTAAAGCTTTTCTACCTGTTGGAGTGACCAGATTCCCTCAGCTCATGGCACAGCTGTGCCATGTTATGGAGAACAACCGTCCATAAAACGGCAGCTTATTCCAGAGGTGCCGTGTCTGGGTGAGGTGCATAATCCAAACTCTGTGTAGGGCCCTGTTTGCCCACCCCAAAGTCCACATTGCCCCTAGGAAAATTTCTGTACTTGCCCAAGTAGCCCTGGTGATGGTGTAGATGGGCAGGGCCCTGGTGCTCCTGCACAATGCTGCTCCTGCCAAAAAGGACCAAAGAAGAGTCGGGTTCTTCCTAAATATTGTGGAGGCCCAACTCTCCCAGGTTCTGGGTGAACTTGGGCAGCTTCACAGAGAGATCTGAGTGCCAGTTCTACCAAGTTCTACAAGGGGAATGGGTGCAGAGACACTGACTGTCTCAGTGAGGTGCTCATGTGGGATGTGGCAGGGAGGGTTTTAGGAAAGAGGACAACTGGAGTTGTTGGCTGGTGCCATCAGGTACAGACCTCCTTCCCTCCCCTCCCAGATGGAGAAGGGCCAATCCACCACGGAGTCTGCTCCTCTTGGCTCAATCGGATACAGCCCGATGAAGTGGTGCCCTGCTTTGTAAGGGGGTAAGTGTTCCACAAGGGGTGGGAAAGATTGGGTGAGCCCCCTTGCAGGATGGGATGTCTGCCCTCAATTCTTCTCACGGTGGGAGGAAACAAGGCTGGATTTGTGAGCAAAAGCCCTCGGGTGCAGTTCTGCGCTAAAATGTTGCTCTCTGGGATTTCACCTCATTTTCTACCCCTCCCTGCCCGGGTGCTGTCTCAGCTGGCTGTGGGCAGAGGCGAGGGAGGGAGCTTGGGTTTAACCAGTGTCTTTGGTGTGTGCAGTGCCCCCGGGTTCCACCTGCCCCAGGACCCCCAGGTGCCCTGCATCCTCATCGGCCCCGGCACCGGCATTGCCCCTTTCCGCAGCTTCTGGCAGCAGCGGCTTTTTGAGATCCAGCACAAAGGTGGGTCAACGCTTGTCCCTCCTGAACCTCATCTCAGGCACTGCTTGGGAAGCCTGGGCTGGTGGCAGAGGGATGGAGGGGTCCAGTCTCCTGCCTGGGATGTCCCAGTGGATCTGCTGGAGGGAGGTGGCTTCCAGAACCTGGGGATCGGTGATCCCTGGGTTACCTGCTTCCAATCCTCCCCAGGGCTGAAGCCTTGTCCCATGGTCCTGGTGTTTGGCTGCCGGCAGTCCAGGATCGACCACATCTACAAGGAGGAGACGCTCTTTGCCAAAGCCCAAGGTGTCTTCAGAGAGCTGTACACAGCCTACTCCCGGGAGCCAGACAAACCAAAGGTGTGTGGTGGGCACTGCTGCGGTGCTGCCAGGCAGCCCTGGGTGGCCCTGGCCAGCCAGCACATGGGGCAGGTGCCCATCCCTTGGCACGGCCTTGGTAGCTCATGCCATGAGTGTGCAGGATCGTCCCTTCCCGGTGCAGCCCCATTCCCAGGGCACGCCCCCATCCCTGCACCACCCCAGTGTGTGCCCACCTTGCTCATGCTTTGCCCTGGGGGGCTGCAGCCATCCTCACTGGGTGGGAGCAGACGAGGAGGGATGTCAGCTGGTGGGTGACAGCACCCAGAGCCAGCGCAAAGCCTGCTCCGAATTCCCACGGGCACCTGAGCAGGCCTGGCCAGGAAAGACATGGTGAAGGTGTGAACGTGCAAGAGCAGGACGATGCTCTGCCGCCTTCCCCATCTCTTTTCTGTCCCTGTGGGTGCTGCGAGGCTCAGGCTCGTTCCCCCAAAGAGGTGTCACCTGGCACTGCTGCCTCAAGGGCGCCTGGTGCACACAGAGCCCACGGGTGGGTAGGGCTGAGAAACTGGAGTCAACCCCATCTCCCTCCTCCTCCCTCAGAAATACGTGCAGGACGTGTTGCAGGAGCAGCTGGCCCAGACGGTGTTCAAAGCGCTGAAGGAGCAGGGAGGCCACATCTACGTCTGCGGGGATGTCACCATGGCCGGGGACGTCCTCAAGACCGTCCAGCGCATCGTGAGGCAGCAGGGCCAGCTGTCGGTGGAGGAGGCGGGCGCCTTCATCAGCAAGCTGAGGGTGAGCGGTGTGTGAGACCCCACATGGCCCCTGCCACGGGCAGTGCAGCTGCTGCCTGCTCCTGCCTGCTCCTGACGGGCACTGGGAAGGGGGGTTGTGGTCCTGCCCCCGCTGCCGAGGGCTGGGAGAGGTCAGGAGGGTGATCTCCCAGAAGTTCGGGTGCCCAGGGGAAGTCTCGTTGCTCTGCAGGAGCCCTGCAGCTCCCTCAGCCCACGCTGGGCTCCTGGGATGAGCTGTTGCTGTGCTGGGCACTGGGACAGAACCCTGTGGGCACCCTTGGTAGCCCAGGCAGGGATTGTTCACCTTGATCAGTCCCTCCTTCAAACAAGGGTTGCTTTTAAGTCCCTCTGTCACAGACCACTGTGCTAAGTCCCTCTGTCCCACCCATCCACCAGGGCAGTTTGTGGGGCCCCCTGTCCAAATCTCCCCATCTCTGTGGCTGGCAGGGTGATGTCCCTGGGCAAACACATTGCCCAGATGTTGCAGCTGGAGCCCAGACGAGCTCAGTTTGGGACACAGGCCCAGGGATGGATGCTCAGGAAGATAATCCAGCCTGATTCCTGTGGGATGACCCCTTCTGAACCACGTCCCCACACTCTACCCAGGAGCTGAGGGATCCCAGAGTTGGTTGTACATGGGCTGGCTTTGGGCTGCTTGTCCCCCTGACGCCAGGCAGTCCCTGGGCTGCCAACAGCTGAGGAGATCTAACACAGGGAGCAGCTCCTGGGCTGCCCCACACTGTGACCTTGGCAAGGTCATTCCCCCTCCCTGCTCACTCCTGCCCCTCTGCCCTGCCATGCCACCCCCTCCCGTGACAGACCCCCGGCCCTTCGCCGTGTGTTTGGCACCTCCCCGCCACACCAGAGCCTGCAACAACACCAGCTGTTTGCAAATGCTCCTTTTCCCCCTCTGCCACCCTGTCCCTCAGGATGACAGCCGGTACCACGAGGATATTTTTGGAGTCACCCTGCGTACGTACGAAGTGACGAACCGCCTTCGATCCGAGTCCATCGCCTTCATCGAGGAGAGCAAAAAAGACACGGATGAGTGAGTTGACACGTTTGTTTTAACCCCTGCAATGGCCTCCCAAGTGCGTGGGCTGCAGGACTGGGAAGGGATGGGGAAGGAAGATTTAACTTCCTTAGCCTCCCTGGTCCTGAGAAAGGCATGGATTTTGGCGCTCTGAAATAGGAGTCACCTGAAATAGGGTCTCTGAAATAGGTGTCACCTCACTAGGACAAATCCCCCCCTGGCTTCCTGGGTTACTGCATTGAGTGCTCAGACACCATCCTATCCAAAGGGAATTTCCAAGCTGCCTTCCTCCAGGCTGGAAAGATCCGTGGGAAGGGGCGACTCCCCCCAGCTCCAGGGGGGGACCTGGCTGGCTCCAGGTGTCCATGCAGCAGGTGGGAGAGGTCTCCAGGAGGCTCCATACCCGGTTAGGAAAGATCTAGGGATTTTTTTCTTCCTGCTATTGTAAAAACAACCAGAAGAAGTAAAAAGTCTTGACATTTTGCTGTGTTTGTTTCCGCTCTACCATGTCCTGCCATTTGCTCAGCTCTGCCGTGGTGGGATTTTCCCTGGCTGAGCAGAAGGATTATTTAGGATAAAGGATGGGCAGCTGAGTGGATCTTGCTCCTTGTGCTGGCCCTCAGTAGCCTGACCCAGAGCTTGGCTCTGGGTTTCCCAACATCCCTGAGGTTTGGTGGGAATTTTTCTCCCGAGGCATCACATGCTTTGGGGTCTGCACTGTACACAGAGCACCTGAGAGAGGGAGCTGCAGAGGGCTCTGTAAACCCCTGCCTGTGGCACATCCAGGTCGGGATGCTCCCGTGCTCCTCACTGCTCCCCCTGAGGCTGGCCTTTCTCCCCTTTCCCTTGCAGGGTTTTCTGCTCCTAACCGGACCCTTCACCCCAAGGGGATGCCAAACCAGTCCCAGCACCTGCTGCCCCCTCCAGCTGGAGGGCACTGGGTTTTGTATTTCACGGACACGGTGGCTCCTTTTCCACGGGGAACTGCCCATGGAAAGCGCTCTGTCTCTCGTCCTGTTGTTGTGTCCTGATGATGATGATGATGATTTTTATTTCCTTTTCTTCCTCTTTCTCTTGCTCTTGTCCTGTGGCCATTTCTCCCCCCCCTCATCCCCCTTTCCCTTCCCCGGATTTCCCCACTGAAGTACGATGGCTTTATAACCCGCAGTGGCTCTTTACAGATCTCCACATTCCCCCTCCTCCTCACGAGGGCATTTTGCAGCTGCATGAAATCACCACCTTCGTGATCACCCGCGTTTTTGGTGTTTTGGGGGAGAGCAGAGGTGGCAGGGGGTAGGCAATGGCTCGGTCCTGTTGCTTGACTAGAGCAGGGGGTCGTTCCCCCCAGGATCTCCCTTTCCCCAGCTCGGGGCTTGGCTGAATCCTCGTGTTTTCATGGCTTTCCTTTGGACTTGTACATATGCCCGAGGCTGGGGGCAGATGATGTGCAGTGCCCTCGTGCCTGTGAATGTTGTTCCCCCCCAAGCAGCCTGGGTACAGATGTGTCTGTTTGTGTCAGGATTTATGTGTCATGATTTCTCCTAAGTGGGCTCTGTGCTGTGTTTGCCCCTTTCTCTGCTCCCTGTTCCCTGTGAGCCTCTCCCTCTGCTCAGTCCCCACTTTTGCTGGCATGAAAGTCCTCCCCCAGAGGAGCAAGCACAGAACACACAGGCTGATGTGCATGCTGAGGAAAAGCTCGTGGCAGTGACTGCTGCTGGGCCAGGCTGTTCTCCAGAGGGTTTCACAGGAGATATGGGATCTGCAGCCACGATGCTGGTGGGAGAGATTGAGACTGGGCTGCATTCCAGAACTTTGCATGCTGTGAACCCTCTCCCAGGTGAGCCTGGAAAGCCATGAGGATGGGAGAGAAGCGTCTCCAACTCCAGCTGCAAGAGGCACCTCTTGTTACAAAGCTTATTGGGAAGGCAGCACACGGAGGGTTGTGGAGGCTCCAGGTCCTTGGTGAGGATGTGCCAACGGAGGAGTCTTGAAACCCCGGAGAGCATCAGCTCCACCTTAGCACAGTGCCATGGGCAGTCCTGGCACAGCAGACCCCAGCCACTTCCACAGCTTTGGGAGCAGAAAACGCCAGTGTGGAGCGACCTCCTGCCAAGAGAAATCCATGTGGCATCCCTGTGGTGAACCAGTCCCCTCGGCGGGAGCACGAGCTGTCTCTGCCAGGACATCTCCTGTGAGAAGGGAGGTGAGGTCAGCTGCAAAGGTGCTGTGTGATTCTGGGCTCTGACACCCTCACACTTCAGCCCTGCTGCAAAAACCTGGCCCCAAAAGCAAGCTGTTAACACGGAGAGGTATCAGTCCCTTTAACAGGGGAGAGCTGCCTGCGAGGTAAAGCACGTGCGACCTTGTGTGTCCTTCCTCCTCCTCTCTTCCGCACCCCGAAGAAGGTTTGTCCTCCCTCACTGCCAGGACAAGGACAGCAGGACGTGGCTGCAGCTCTGGCTGGAGGCAGGGAGAGGAGGTTGGCATTTGGAGGTGGCAGGTGCTGGTCCTTTCCCCCTGCCCCTGCTCTGCTGAGCTGTGCACTGAGGCTTGCACTGAGGCTTGCACGGAGCGAAGCATCAAAACCGGCCACGGCAGAGGCTTTGTCCGGGAGCTGCACTGGTGAGCTCGCTTTCAGGGGGCTGAGATTGTCTGCCCTAAGCCAAAAAACAGCTGCAGGAGGTTTGCTGCTCTCCCAGCCCACGGAACAAGCCGTGCTGGCTCCCCAGCCTCGGGGCTGTGCAGTTATTCCCACCCTCATCCAAGACCTCCTGCCCTCTCCTTCCTCTTGCCTGGCTGCATCTCCACGTGCCGTGACCGTCTTCTGCAGCTTCGACTCCCTGAATGCTTGAAGGAACTCCAGCCCAAAATCCGGGAGCGAAAAGCCTCCCGGCAGCGGGAGGATTTGAGATGCAGGCCTCGTTTTTGCTGGTCCCGGCACGGAACACGAAGGAATGCTTGCCACGTGTGCCAGAGGGCGGAGCTCGGCCGGGTGGCAGGGCTGGCAGCAGGGCAAGGAGCCAGGGGCACAGCCAGCTTTTGTGTCAGCCCCCCCGGGCACTCGGTGACCTGGGGGTGAAGGCAGGGCAGGGCAGGGAAAAGGGCAGCCCAGGGTGCACCTCTCTGGGTTGTGCCCTAAAGCCAGGGCGGGCAGTGGGATGGGGGTCCCTTTGCTGGGTCCCTCTGCTGCTGGGACGGGGGAGTTTGGGCAGAGGAACTGTTTATGGGGACAGCTCCCAGGCCCCAGAGCCTGGTCCTGCCCCCCGACCCTATGGCTGCAGAAACACAGCTAAAGGAATAAAATCAAACTCATCCTCTTCTTTGGGGAAATTCGATTCTGGCTCTGGGCTTTGTGCTCTGGGCCTCCTTGGGTAGAAGGAGCAGTGCAGCCTGAGGAGGAGGGAGTGCCCAAAGGAATTCCCTTGTCTTCATCCTCTTTCCAGCTCTCCCTGTGTTGCTGGCAAGTAGTTTCCTCCTGTCCTGCCTTCTGCCTGCATGGCTGTAACATCTCCCACCTGGAAATCGTGTCGCTGCTGGGTGCTGTGTCTGAGCTGAACGGGCTTGCTTTTCCTGCACCCCAAAACTTGCCACCTCCATCACCCCCTTCCACCTGAGCTGCTGGTGCACAGCAGGGAACTGTGTGCCTTGCCTTGCCTTCTGTGGGGTCTCCAAAGGGGTCTGTGCCAGGCAGATGGCAAAACCCTCCCACATTCAACAGGCATTGGGTTGGTGAGTCCTTCAGAGCCCTTTGGAAGGGAATTAATAAACATATTTTAAGGCCATGCTCCCTGCCTGGCCCTGGAGGAGAAACACCATCCCTGCCATGAAGGTCCATGGAGTTTATGTCCCCCAGGGCTCCTCTCTGCTCCCACTGAATAGGACCATTCAGTCCTCGCAAGCCACACTGGGAATTCTGATTCCCTGTTTTCTGTCGAGTCAGTCTCAGACGTCTGAATTTCTCTCCTCCATCCCCTTTGCCTGCGGGGGCTTCGCACTCCCCTCGAGCTTCATTTTCTCCTGCAACACAGGGGGAAAGAAACTTGTGGCTCTGCTTTATTATTCCATAAATGTGGCTCTTCCACCAGTTGTCTGGACTCTGCTCATCTCCATGTGACATTTCTGACGTGTGGGTGTAGCCACAATGTCTCTGGCATGAATAAATGCAGAGGGTGAGGTGGGGTCTGCCACAGATGAGCTGCTCAGGGGTGTCACACGTGGAGGGCCTGTGCCCCTTGGGCGCTCAGCTCACAAATCTGTCACCTCCAGGTGCCTGCTGCCCATCCAAGCTCCTGCACAGCCCCCCAGGGCTCCAGTGGCAAGGGCACCTGATGGACACCCAGCCTGACCCAGTGTCCCAGTCCCTCTCCTGGTGGATATCCACCACCACCACCCCTTTTGGAGCAGCTCTGCTCCTTTTCACTCCCCAGGTACTGAAGAGACTCTTCTCTAAACAGGAGATTTGATTTGCAAGATGCTATGAAGTGGTTTTTTTCTGCAAAGGTTTTAATTCATGGATCTTGCAGATCGTCCACAGAAAGGTGTTATATGGACTTGAAAACTCCTGGGAAAAGGTTCTGTGTTTTCCCAGCCTGCTGTGTCCACTAGCAGGCAAAAATCAGTTGCTCCTTCAGTGCAAGGGTATCTGGTGCCTGTGCTGTTGATGAAATTCAAATGTTTCATCTGCCCAGAAGGACGGCCTGGGAGTTTGTTGTTCTTCTGTTTATGAGAGACAGCAGGAAAATAATGAGATGTCTGCCATCAGGAGTGGCCTCACAGAGATGTCACCTCCACAGCTGTGGCTGTGAAGGCCTGAGCTCGTCCCACGTGAGGAACTGAGCCCGTCACACTGGCCAGAGAAACGGCTCTGACTTTGGGCTGTCCTCGCTCCCTGTGCCCTCCCGCGCCTGTGTGTCCCCAGGGGTGAGCAGGGCACTGTCCACCCCCCGAGCCACCGTGTCTGTGCGTGACCAGCGACCCTGCGGTTGTGTCCTGAGCGAGGAGGAGCACAGCTGCTGCAGGAGAGGAGATGGGAAGAGCCAGGGGCTGCACGGCCCCGTGTCCAGCCTGTGATTGCTCCCGCGGTCCCTTTGCTGTCAGAGTGCGACGCCTCCCACCCCATCCCGGCTGCAACCAGGCTCCCTCTGCCACTTCCCTCTGGAGATCCCGCCCTTCTCCTCCTCAGCCCTGCCTGCCCAGCCAAAAGGTGCAGGCAGCTGCTGGGCAGGGGCAGCTCCTGGGAACGGACACGGACTTACAGTGCCTTGTGCTGGGAAGAGACTCTTACTGCGGGGCCGCCCTCCTGCTCCCACCCTCCGGCTTCGTTTGACAAGGGAAATTCCCGGTGGGCAAATTCCCCCTGGGATCACAGGGAGCAAACCTGCAGCCCTGCTCAGCTGCTCTCTGCAGCTCCTCTCGCAGGGCTGGGGAGGTGTGGGTGCAGACTGAGCACCACCTGTGAGCACCGCGGGTCTGTGAACACCTTCCACGTCCCGGGGACCCCGTTTCGGTCAAGCTGCTGGTGGGGGAGACGGTGTGTCTGTGTTTGAAGCTTCGTGGACTTGCACTAAGCCCAAGCCAAAGCTGCTGCCGCCTGACATACGACCACTGAAGCCACTACATCGCCCTCCGGGGGCTCCCACCGTTTTTTGGAAGGATAATTTTATGCTCAAAATTAAATTTTGTTCCTTCTTTCACCGGGGACCAGTTCCCAGCTTCAGAATTGCTTCAGATAACTTTGCAATTGCGTTGATAGTTCCAGAGGGGAGCACAGTCCCTTTGCAGAACAGATGGAGGCACATTTTCAGGACCATTCAACTTTACCATAACTCTCTTTGTTATAACAATTTCTTCTGCTGTAACAGGAAGAGCAAAATTCGGCCAGTGCTCTTAAAAAAACGTATTCCTGAAACTTGGACAAAATCAGTGTAGGATCCACGTCCTCCCAGGTCCAAAATGCCTTCCACACCCACTGGCTTCAGTGGCCCTGGGGATTTGGGCAGCTTGCAGGGTCAGGCTTGCACAGCAGCAGCAGCAGCAGCAGCAGCAGTTTTATGATGGCAATATTTTTGCTGTGTCAATCTGCACTTGCACGTGCCTGCAATGCATGGCTCTGGCAATCCATCCGAAATCTACCCTCCGAGGGAGATCTGAGCTCCAGCTTCTTCCATATGGCCCTGCCTGTTTTATAGGGAATCAGGGCAGTGGGGGAAAGCTGAAGAGGGGGGGCTGCTTTAAAGCACTCGGTTCCAGAAGTAAAACAGAGCTTAGGAGGGGTCAAAACCGGCTTGATTTTAGCACAGGTAACTCCTGAAATATTCAGGCATTGTGATGAGATCCACCTTTTCCCTGCTGTACCCAGAATGAAGTAGACTGGAAACTCTTGGCCTCCACCCCTACAGATGTTTGGCTGTGATGGAATTTTGAGCCACTGAATCACAGGGGGAAAAAAAAAAACAACCAAACTCAAACAGATTGTGAGTTCATGGCTGAGCAGTGGCAGCTTGTTTAGCAGTGAGAGTCTCACTGCTGCTCTCCTGCCTTATTCACGTCCTACCTGGCCAGATTTTGGGGAGGGAGCAGGGAGGAAGCACCTCAAAGTGAGAAAGTCAGACCTGTGAGCCTTGCCCTGAGAATCCCTGGTTTAGCAGGGCTGTGGAAAAGCAGGAACACGCTGCTGGGCCGTCGCTCAGCTCCTGTGCACAGGTCTCTGCAGGGCTGGTGCAGAAACCCGCGAGGGAAAAACATCGGGCAAAATATTTTTCTTCCAGGGGCATCCCTAATACTTCGAAAACTGAAAGACTGAACACCGAAACAGTTGGTCTGAAAGAGCTTGTTGCTTTGTTTTCACGTGTTGGTTCTGGGTGGGGGAAGCAGGCAGAAAGCAAGCAGACAGTATGTCAGCTTGTTTCGGATTAAATCAAATGTTTTGCTCCTACAGTAATTGCTAAGGGAGATTTCAAAATTTTCCAAGGGCAACAAAACGGCCTTAATCTTCTGAGACGTTAATGCTACTTGCTTCTGAGCCTGCTTTTTTATTTTCCTCTCTGTGTGATCGTGGCATGGAATCACGTCTGAACAAAATACACTTTACAGTAGCCGAGAAACAGAAATAGAAGACGGTGTTTCAGAATCTCCAGCATTGAAACGATGGCTTTGAAGCCAGTGAGATTCAATGCAAAATCCCTGCTTTGCTAGAGTTCTGCAAAATAGGCAAATCCCCACAATTCCCGAGGTTGAATCCCCATTCTGCTGCCTTGAGATGCCTTTAA
This sequence comes from Manacus vitellinus, assembly GCF_001715985.3. Lineage (NCBI taxonomy): Eukaryota > Metazoa > Chordata > Aves > Passeriformes > Pipridae > Manacus > Manacus vitellinus. Next base: position 3,537,510 of record NW_021940671.1, on the reverse strand, counting down.
AAACCCTGGGCTCTGTGTGCTGTAAAGAGCTTGTGAGTGGTCTGCAGCTTTTCCAGAGTGCACACAATTCCCCAGGCAGTGAGAGTGAGCAGTGAGATGACTTTCAGCCAGGACTCATTGCTTTTTAGATTGCATGTAGTTAGAAACATGAGTTCTGCCAGCTGCCCAGGGAATTCGATATTCAGTGCCAATTAATTTCTGTAATAGGAGCAGGGGGTTTATTCCCTCGGCTCCCTTAGGCACCTTTGAAAGGCCTAAGACTCAAAGGTTGGTTTGGATTCTTTGATTTCCTGGTGGCCTTCTCCCGAAGAGCGGCGGTGCCACGACGAGGACGGGGACTGCTCTGGGAAGGGTGGCGGCTTCGGAGCAGGCAACTCCCAAAATTTCTGTTGCAGAGGTTTTCTGAACTCCTCAGACATGGGTAAATTCTGCTGGGCTGGATGAGACTCCAACCCCTGGCTGCTCTCTGGTCCTCCCGCTCCCTCCTCCCTCCCCTCAGCACCTCCTCATGTCACTGTGCCTTCGTTCGGTTTATGAAACGATGCCATGATTTAGGACTGGCACGTCGTCTTTCCTCTCACTTTGCATCCCATACGACAGGTTACGTGTGGAGGGGAGGGGGGCAGCTTATTCTGCAGCTTTTTGTGTGGTGCCAAGGTGGGTTTCCCCTGAGGAGCGAGGGGGTGGGGGCGGTGGGAGCGGGCTGAGCCACCTTGTGTTTGGTCATAGCAGTGCTTTAAGCGTGGTCAGAAACGTGGTCTTCCCCTACCTCTGAGCTCTCAATGCTGCTAAAATCTCTGCCATTCGTCCAATGTACTCCAGCCCCTCTCTCGGACTGACTCTGCCTCTGTTTGCAAGATATCCACATTGTTCTGAAGCATGCACCTCTTTCTGTATAGTTCCAATCTTCTGATTTTATGGAATACTTATGCCTGTTTGCATTACAGTCCAAATAAAAAAGTGAACTAAAACCTAACAGACCTCGTTCTTCTCTTATCTCTGGGTTTTTAGCATGGAAAGGCCTCTGCTGATCCCTTGGCCTTGCTCTGCTCTGCCACCTGTAATGCCAGAGCACTATAAATAGCTCGGTGGCGTCAATCAGCGATACCTGTTTACCTGCCAGACACAAACACCTCCTTGGAAGGCTGCTTGAGTCACAGCACTCCATGTTTCACATCATTTAGACCATGTCCTCGGGGAAAATGTCACAGGCAAGCACAGAAGGCTCTTTGTGTGCAATCCAGAGCAATTTTGGTGCTGGAGCCTCTGGAATGCAGCAGCAGCAGCGCTCCAGGCAGCACTGGAGAGACCTGGGAATGGCAGGATGTGAATGAGGAAGTATGGACATGGCTTTTCCCATGGGAAGGCAGTGTGCACTTCCAAGGGGGAACCTTCCAGTGCTGGAAGGGGGGTTATAAAAAATAGGGAGAGCGATTTTTTACATGGGCAGATGGTAATAGGGCAAGGGGGAACGGCTTCCCACTGCCAGAGGGCAGGGTTAGATGGGATATTGGGAAGGAACCCTTCCCTGTGAGGGTGGTGAGGAGCTGGCCTGAGGGGAACACGGCTGCTGTGTTGCCTCAGACAGAGCTGCAGTGCCACCTCAGAGATTGCTGTGGTGTCACCTCAGACAGGGCTGCAGTGCCACCTCAGAGGTTGCTGTGGTGTCACCTCAGATGGCGTCAGTGCCACCTCAGACATGGCAGCGGTGTGACCGCAGGCAGTGCTGGTGTCCCCTGAGGCACGGCAGCCGTGTCACCTCAGACATCACCACAGCACTGCTGCTGTTGCTCAGCCTTGCCATGCTGCCACCCTGGATCCAGCAGCAGGCACCTCGGTGCCACCCCACACACCGTGCTGTGTTACCTCAGTCCCCACAGATGTGCTGCCACAGACACAACGGTGGCATTACCTCAGGGGTCAGTGCAGACATAGAGGTGTGTCACCTCAGGGGTCAGTGCAGACACTCAGGTGGTGTCACCTCAGGTGTCATTGCAGACACTCAGGTGGTGTCACCTCAGGGGTCAGTGCAGACATTGAGGTGTGTCACCTCAGGTGTCATTGCAGACACTCAGGTGGTGTCACCTCAGGTGTCACTATAGACATAGAGGTGGCATTACCTGAAGTGTTAGTGCAGACACTTGAGATGACATTACCTCAGATACTGCTGCAGACACTGAAGTGGCATCACCTCAGGGGTCAGTGCAGACACAGAGGTGGTGTGACCTCAGGTATCAGTGCAGATATGGTGGCAGTATCCCCTCAGGTGTCACTGCAGACACAGAAGTGACAATATCTCAGGGGTCAGTGCAGACATGGAGGTGACGATATCTCAGGGGTCAGTGCAGACGTGGAGGTGGTGTGACCTCAGGTGCCACCACACACAGGGCAGCAGAATGCCCTCAGCCAAGGCCTCCTCTCTGTCCCCCCCCAAGACACTGGGGCACTTGTCAGGACCCCAGACTGGTCCAGGCTGGAAGGGACCACAGTGGGTCATCTGGTCCAACCTCCCTGCTCGAGCAGGGTCATCCCAGAGCACATTGTACAGGACTGTGTCCAGACGGTTCTGGAATATCTCCAGTGAGGGAGACTCCACACCCTCTCTGGGCAACCTGTTCCAGTGTGTGGTCACTGCACAGGGAGTAAGTTGTCCTCATGTTCAGGTAGAACTTCCTGGGCAGCAGTTTCTGCCCGCTGCTTCTTGTCCTCGTGGTTGGCACAATAGAGCAGAGCCTGGATCCATCTTCTTACAGAATTATAGGATACACACTGATGAGGTCCTGTCTTGGAACTCCCCTTTAGATATCGATACACATTGATGAGCCACCCCCCCTTAATGAGGTCCCTCTTTCAATATTTATACACATTGATAAGGTCCCCTTTTTAGATATTGATTCACATCAACGAGGTCCCGTTTTGGCACCTCCCTTTTGATGTTTATACACATTGATAAGGTCCCCTCTTGGAAGCCCCCTTTAGATATTGATACACATTGATGAGGTCCCCCTTTAGATATTGATACACATTGATGAGGTCTCTATTTAGATATTTACACACACTGACAAGGTTCCCCTTTAAATATTAATACACATGGATGACGTCCCCCTTTTGATATTTATATACATTGATGACATCCCCTCCGGACACCCACTTTAGGTATTTACACCCAGTGACGAGGTCCCCCTTCAGACATTTACACCCATTGTTGAAGTCCCCCTTTAGATATCGATACACATTGACGAGGTCTCCTTTTAGACATTCACACACATTGATGAGGTCTCTATTTATACATTTACACACAGTGTTGAGGTCCCCCTTTAGACATTTACACACACCGACGAGGTCTCTATTAGACGTCCACACACCTTGACGAGGTCCCCCTTCAGACATTCACACACACACACACACACTTATGAGGTCTCTATTAGACATTTATACACATCGATGAGGTCTCTATTAATATTTACACACCCCGCCGAGTTCCCCTCTCACCCCGTCCCTGTCATTCGCTCTCTCCCGTGTCCCCGTCCCTGTCAGAGGCTCCCTCCCGGCTCCCTCCCCTCATCCCGTCCCTCACCCTCTCCCTGTCACTCGCTCCCTCTCCGCTCTCTCCTCTGTCCCTGTCCCTGTCCGAGGCTCCCTCCCGGCTCCCTCCCCTCATCTCGTCCCTCACGCCGTCCCTGTTACTCGCTCTCTCCCCGCTCACCCCGTCCCTGTCAGAGGGTCTCTCCCCGCTCCCTCACCCCGTCCCCGTCACTCGCTCCCTCCCCGCTCTCTCCCCTCACGCCGTCCCTGTCAGAGACTCTCCCCGCTCTCTCCCCCTTCCCCTCCCCGCTCCCTGCCCGCTCTCTCCCCTCACACTGTCCCTGTCAGGACTCTCCCCGCTCTCTCCCCGCTCTCTTCCGCTCCCCGTCCCCGTCCCCGCTCGGCCCGTCTCTCCCTCACGCGCCGTCAGACCTCTCCCCGCCCTCTCACCCGTCCCGTCCTCGTCCCGCCCGCTCCCCTCACGCTGTCCCTGTCAGACTCTCCCGCTCTCTCCCCGTCCCCGCTCCCCGTTCCCTAGCTCCCTGCCGGCTCTCTCCCCTCACGCTGTCCCTGTCAGACTCTCCCCGCTCTCTCCCCGCTCCCCGTCCCTCGCTCCCTGCCCGCTCTTCTCCCCTCACGCCGTCCCTGTCAGACTCTCCCCGCTCTCTCCCCCGTCCCCGTCCCTCACTCCCTGCCCGCTCTCCCGCTTCCCCGCCCCGTGTGGCCGCAGCCCCGGGCCGCCCCTCCCCGGAAGCGCCGCGCGGCCCCAGTGACCGCAGGTAAACAAGCCAAGATGGCGGCGGCGCAGGGCGCGGGCCCGGCGGGGCCCGGCGCGGCGGGACGGGCCTCACGGACCTGCCGGGCGAGCTGCTGGAGCTCATCTCTGCTGCGACGTGCTGGGCGCCGCCGACCATCGGCCGCGTGTCCTGCACCTGCCGCGGGCTGCGCGAGGCGTGCCAGCCCCGCGGGAAGGTGTGGCGGAGCGCTTCCGCCTCAGGTGCGCACCGCGGGCCCGGCCCGGCCCGCCGGGGCTCGCTGGGCAGGGCAGGGCAGAGGGGGGGACCCGCCGGGGGCTCGGGGAGCTGCGGGTGGTGCCCGCGCCTCCCGGGCCTGGGAAAGCCGACGGTGATCGGGCGGGGGGTGGAGGTGCAGCCCCAGCTCCCCATCCCCGTGTTCGCTTCCGGCTCCAGCGGGTGCGCGGGCAGCCCCTCAGGGGCCGGACAAGCCCCGCGGCGTTCGGGGTGAAATCGTGGAGCGCTTTGGGTGGGAAGGGGCCGTAAAGATCATCCAGTTCCATCCCCCTCTGCCGTGGGCAGGGACACCTTCCGCTAGGCCAGGCTGCTCCAAGTTTATCGCACCTGGAATGCTTCCAGGGATGAGGCAGCCACAGCTGTCCTTCCGCACTTGTAAAAGGGCTTTACAGGGCTGCCTCCCCTCCGAAATCCCGCGGGCTGTGCCTGCTGCTTGCAGGAGGTCTGTCCTGCCAGCTCTTCGCTAGAGATCAGTCCTGCAGCCCCTTCCACCCCCCGGGATCCTGCACTCCCCAGATCCAGCCAGTGACACAGATCAGATCCACGTGCTCTGGAGTTGTGGCTTGGCCTCCCTGACCCCGACAGCGCCTTCCAGAACATCTTCCAGCACCTGCCCTGTCACGGGACTAATCCTTTACAGCAGAAAGGTGTTTATTTGTGGTGCTTTGAGAAGAACTGTTTCCACGGGTACCAAAATCCTTGGGGTGGACTTCTGCTGCTGCCGAGTTCCGTCTCGCCCAGGGGCACTCACAGGGTGCCTGGTGGGGGCAAAACCGTGTTGTAATCCCTGAAGCTGCTCACATTTTGGCTGGGAATGAAGCAGGGGGATAACACTGCTGACACTCTGCTGCTTTCAGCAGTCCTGGAGGCACCACCACTCATCGCTGTGGCCTCCAGCCTCTCTAGGATAGAACTTTCTCATCTGTTACCTGCTTTTTTTGGTCTGCTCTGGCACGGGAAAAGTAGGCAAATTGCTTTCTCTAATTGCCACTTGGCTTCTGAAACGTAGCATGGCCCAAATGAGAGGATTATTCTCTTTTCACGGGTGAAAAAGGCCTATTGAACAATTACAGCTTCCCCAGCTCACCAGACCGTGGCTTGGGGTTGACTTTCACCGATTCAGTGGCTGTGTTTTCTGGGAGTTCAGCACTGGTTGGGATCCAGCAGCTGGAATGGGATGTGGTGGGTGATTAGCACACTCTGCTCTCCTCCTCTCTCCTTGGTAATGGGACTTTTGGCAGGAGGTTGCACGTTGACCTTGTTGTCCTGGCCGGATTTCAGCATGAGCAGTTGCACTTCATCTTCCTAAAATTCCCAATATCATTTCAACCCAAGAAATTACCCTTTCTCATCCCAAAATAAAGGATTGTGATGGTTATTGTGGGGTGGCTGCGTTTCAGCAGTAAAGGAGAGGCCAGGGATTTGGGTTGTTATATAATTTGAGGTTATTTGACTTTATTTTTTAAAGGCAATTGCAGGACAGTTTAATTATTAACTGGCAGTGAAATATCTTCCATGTGTGGTCAAACCCACCTGTGCATTTTGGTCACTGGTAATATAATTTTTATACAAGAGTAGTGATTTAAATATTTGGCCTTCTCTCTATTTATCCAAGTAAATATATATGTAATCTGGAAAGAACCTCAGGTAATTTAGTGATAGTGATTTAAACAGCTCTATTTATTAAAATAAATAAATAAATAAATAAAGATAGATAGATAGATAGAACCTGAAAAAAAAATCGAGGCAGTCCCTGTGACTGAAGGAAAATGTTTTATATAAACCAGTAATAATTAACAGAATTTCAAAACATGAAATAAAAGTCCCAGTGAATTGCAAGAGACCTTTCTCTCAGCTTTATTTCCAAAATGTTTTCGTCTGTGCTGATTCTTCCCCATATTTCTCGCACAAGTGGTCTTGGAGTCTTCACAGCAGCCTTGGGAATTGCTGTGCTGGCACATATTTTATGGCACACCCACTTTGTTAGAAAAGGTGCTGCTGACAGCCCCCAAAACACGACCTGAAGTTAGGTTTTGAGCTGAACCTTGAAATTCTTAATAAAGTGTCTTAAGTTTTTGGACTTTTAGACTCAGTAAAGCGGGTCGGGGAGGTTTTTTTACAAGAAAGCTGCGAGGTTTTTTTAAAAATAATTATTTATTGTGCCAAAAATGAACTGGAAAAGCATTCTGCTGTCGGGGTTTGACTGCAGGGTTCTGTTTTCCTCCAGTAGATGTTGCCACCAGCAAGGGCAGTGGAGGGAGCTCTGTTTTGTGCAGCCTTTTAATTAGACCCCGAGGTGGTAGCAGGAACACAGGACAGTGTTTGGTGCCAAGTTGGCTGACATGGGATACTTCTTTGTGCTGAACTCTTTTAATTATCCAGCTAAAGCATTTAGGATATTTAGATGCTGAAACCCTGGCGTGTGAACCTCTGAAGGCTTTCTCTTGGCAGGCTTTAGGAAATCTGACTTTTAAATAACCACGAAGCTGCAATGGGTGGGTTTGTGCTTCCATGTTTGGGTGGGTTTTACACAATTACCTTTAAAGCTGGGCGGTGTCTCAGTGGTTACAATAAACAGCATTTTACAGCTCTGGGGGCTCTCAGGGCTGTGAAATCCTAATGCTCCTGTTCCTTTGTGTCTCCTGGGGTAGGTGGCCATCCCTGCTGAAGTACTACAGCCACACGGACGGGGTGAGCTGGCTGGAGGAGTACAAGGCGCGGCACAACGCGGGGCTGGAGGCCCAGAGAATCGTGGCTTCGTTCTCCAAAAGGTTCTTCTCAGAACACGTGAGTCCTCCGTGTGTCTGTGCAACAGCCTGGCCACTTGTTTGGTTAGAATCATTATTAGAATCGTTAATGGGATCATTAAGGTGGGAAAAGCCCTCTAAGATCATCAGGTCTGACCGCTAATCCAGCACTGCCACGTCCACCACTGAACCACGTCCCCAGGTGCCACATCTGCAGATTCTGTGAACGCTTCCAAGGACAGTGATTCCACCACATCCCTGAGCAGCTTGTTCCAGTGCTTGGCAACCCTTTCAGTGAGGAAATTTTCCCTAATACCCGACCTAAACCTCCCCTGGTGCAGCTTGAGGCTGTTTCCTCAAGAGCGGCTGAGCTTTCGTGTCAGGAGGTTGTGTTCTTAAAAAGTTCTTAAGCCATTCAAAAGGTATTTATTTCTCAGGTGGTTTTGCCTTTTAAAAATTATTGTTATTGTTATTATTAGGAAAAGGGGCACTGACCAGGCTCCCCAGGGCAGTGGGCACAGCCCCAAGGCTGCCAGAGCTCCAGGAGGGTTTGGACAAAGCTCTCAGGGACAGGGTGGGATTTTTGGGATGTCTATGCAGGGCCAGGAGTTGGACTGGATGATCCTTGTGGATCCCTTCCAGCTCAGGATTATTCAAAGATTACACTTCCTTGATTTTAATCCATACTTTTTCTCAGTTTATCTTGTCTCTCTCTTCACATCATCTTAACTGTGCAGTCAGTTTGTGTGCAAATGCTAATCCACAGCCAACAGGGGAGAGAGGTCAAAATCCAAAGGTCCAACACACGTTCTCTGATTGCATTTTCAGCTTTAAAAACTCTCTGCTCACGTCTGTGTGTTCAGACCCAGCTCTGGGGACTTCTGAAGGCCGGGGTGGTTTGTTGACACGCAGCACAGCCCCTGAATTCCTCAGTGCAGACCCTGAGCAGGGCTGTGTTCTGGGAGCTGTCACAAGGCATTTGGAAGCAGGGGCAAGGCACAACAGGGTCACTGAATTGGAAAGGGTGTTATTGAGGTTCTTCACCCAGCCATGACACCGAGATGCTTTTGTGTTCAGTGGGAAAAAGGTGGGAATGTGGTGTCTTGGGGAGACTGACTCGCCCGTGGAGCAGCAGGTATTTCATTGTCTGTTTGCTTGGTTGGTGGCTGTGGATTCTGGGCAAGTTGTACAGTTGGGTCAGCCTGAAATTCTGTGAAATAAGCATAAATGCTGCCTGGAAATGTGGCTGAATTTAAAAGTTCACACCAGAGCCGCTAAGCAGCCACCCCTCTGTATCTCCTGTGCAAAAATATCGTGGTCCAGTAGAAAATTCCTGTCAGATACAGGAGACCTGTGTTGGAATTCTCTCCCCTGACTTTCAGCAAGGGTTGGCAGGTAGTGTCTCTCCTGGAGAAGGTGGCTGTGGGGCCAGTGGGGTATTTGGTGTCTCTTGGCTGTTCTCTCCCACTGTAGGTGCAGCAGACACACATCTGTCCGTGGAGAATTGTCAGAGCATTAACTGGGAAAAGCAGCTCCTGGATTGCTGTTCTTTTAATCATGTATGCAAAGACTTCTGAGAGACCATTAAGCAATACCCAAAGGCCTGATAATGAGAATCATCTCCTGTGGGGCAAGAAACTGCAGCTTGATTCCCTGCCTAGAACTGAGAGGAAGAGAGACTTTCAGCCCGTGTCTTATACCGAGAAATGAGTTTTTTTGTAGTTCAACCAGAAACTTTAAAAATAATTCTGAATTCTGGAAGAAAATAGCTGTTCTTAATATAGATGCTTAAGTGGTTGATTCAAAAAATAAAGGCTCCTGCCTCTTCATTCCTTCCCCCAGGATTAATCTTAGGCACTGAGGTTCAACCAACCACAGGCAAAAGTTGATTCCACCTTAAAATTACTGCATGAGATGAGATTTGCTTGTGCTGGTCCTTAACCCCCCCTAGGAGCCCCAAATGCTGTAGAATTTGGCTCAAATTGCTGTAGGATGTTACCAAGGCTCTCAGTGGATCCTTGTAATAAATCCATGGAGTACAGACTGTGAGTATTTGGTGAGCTGGACATTTTTAAGGTCTTGCCTGGATTTGAAAAAAACCAGGCCAGAACTGGGGTTGAGACTTTTTTCTGCAGTTCTGTCCTGCTGGGAGGAATCTGCTGTGCTCTGCTTAACCCCCTGTGTGGCCCCACAGGTCCCCTGTGATGGATTCAGTGACATTGAGACTCTGGGGTGCCCCAGTCACTTCTTTGAGGATGAGCTGATGTGCATCCTGAACATGGAAGGAAGGTAAGAGAAAGAGAGAGAGGGCTGAAAAATGCCAGGGATTTGCCCTCTTTCATCAGTTAAAGGAGAGCAGTGCTGTGGGGAAAGCCTGACCTCAGCTCCTGTCCTTGTGCCCTTCATTAAACAACACCCCCAGGCCCACCAAGGCTGGCACATATTCCTGTGGGTTTAATTGCAGAACAAATTGAATATTTCCAGAAGGAACCACGTGAACTGTCCCACAAAAAGGAATCCCCTGGCTTGGTGTTGCTTATTTCCTTACCAATTCATGCCATCTCTTGGGACCCCCTTCTCTGCAGCAACTTCCCATCCTCATGTTCCTTTGTTTTATTTAAGCCTGGATCAGTTTGCTGAACTGCTTTGCAGGATCATTCCCTCCAGAGGGAAGCAGGAATACTTGAGGATTGCCACTTTGAAGCCATGTAGCATGAAATTACAGCTTTTTGTTTTCTTTTCCTCTTGTTGCTTTTCTTAGCTGTAGTAGGTCGGTACAATTTTTTATTCCCAAATAAGAGTTTAATTCAGAGTTTAAATCTGAGTTTAATTCAGCCACTGCAGACGTTACAGTCCTGTAAATTATTCAGGCAAATGAAATGGCAAGTGAGTAAATAAAACTTCTGGTTTGCATCTGCCTGGGTTTCCTCATCACCACGTGAGCACTGGGCAGGATGAATAAGTCACTGCTTTCCTTGGAGGTTTTTCTGCTGGTTTTGGTGTGATCAAAAGCAATGATAGATTGCTGTTAATGGGGTCTAAAAGCCTTAATTAGAGGGACTGTCAGTAGAGCTTGAAAAAACCTCACTGGAATGGCAATCAGCTCATTTTTGCCTTTTCACAACCATTTTATTACTTTTGCCATTTGAACTGGGACTGAGCATCCCTCCCTTGATGACTGGTTGAAAAGCTTCTGAGCCCTTTTTGCTGGCCAAATACCTCCCCATAAAGCAGAATTGCTGCTAATTACCCCCTGATTAAGCTGTACTCATTGCCATTCAGCAGCATTAGGCTAAATCATTGCCCTGGAAGACATCCCAATAAAGCAGTTGTCCCTATTGAGGATCCCAGTTTATGGGAAGAGGATAAAACCTGATGGGGTTGGATTGTCCTCCTGTCCAGGAGGATGGAGAAGCCTGACTGGACCTGCAGTCTGGAGGACAGGAAGTGTAAGCAGGGAAAGAGGGGTTTTTTTCTGAAGAAGGAACCTGGGCTTGTTTTAAACACATGGCAAGGGAAGGAGGAGGATTTTCCCTTTGGGTGTTTTTGAGGCCAGGGCTTGTTTAGATGCCCGTGGTGTGAACACCTCTGGGTTTGTCCTGTTGCAGGTGACCTCCTCCAACCTTCCCTGGACAGTAACCAGCTCTGCAGTGCTGCTTCACTGCCTCCACCTGTTAATTTAGAAAGTGGTGGGCCTTTACTTTAAAAAGCTTTAGGATTGTGTCATCTACACACCAACTGTTGATCCGTTCCTGCCTTTTCAGAGCAACAGAGTTGGTTTTCCTCGGGGGAGTTGTGTGTTTTTCCTCCATACTGTTGGACTCACATTCATATCCCTCATCAATTCATTTTTAATGCTGAGAGGGTGCTTTCAGATTGACTCTGGAGGGATCCACTCAGACAGAGGGGAATGTTTTATGAATAAAATATAGGATTTTGATCGGATATTCCTGAGCTACTTTAATTAGGATCTGTGTTGTTTCCCATGATAATGCACCTACTCAAAGTTATATATTGGTGGTAGGATGAAAATCAGAGATGGTGGGAACAATGTTTTGAAAGTGTCTTACCTTGTGGGGGTTTTGATGATAAATTTCCTCTTAACCTTTCCCCTTCTGGCTGACTTTTCAGCGACAGCATTGTCAAACCCGTTAAACAAAGCAATAATCTAAATTATAAACTCCTGTTCACCGGAGAAGTTCAGTCAAATGTTCACCCTTAAAATACCTGTTTAGGGCAATGCCTCTTCTTGTATTTAAATGTGCAGGAAAGGCCTCACCTGGAAGTATTATGCAAAGAAAATTCTCTATTTCCTGCGGCAACAGAACATATTGAAAAACCTGAAGGAGTATCTGCAGCGCCCGACTGAGCGACAGTCGTTCCTGGAGGGTAAGTCTTGGGCAGAAATCCCGTGGTTTGCACCTCCTGACAGCTTTCCCATCATTGTTTTGCTTGGAAGGAACCTTTCTTGCTTAATATTTCAGCTGGCCTCGGGACTGTCCCTCAAGAACTGGGCTCTGGAAGCTGTGCAGGGTAGGGATGGGGAGTGGCTGGAAGTCCAGGCACAGGGCAGTAACCTGTGCACCTGATAAGAAGAAAGAAAAGGTTTTTCTTCTATTCATGTCTTCACTCTGGTGGATTATTCTCCTTCCCAAGCTTCCTGGGGAGAGGACAGTCTTCTGAATGCATCCAAAGCTGCCAGTGGCTGTAGAAGAGTCCCTTACTCTTGGTGTACACTCCAAAATGGCCTATGGAAGAGCCTCTAACACCACAGGTGGTTCTTGTTGGTGGCAGTAGACTTTGGCTTTCCCTTCTTGTCCTTCTCCACAGTGGCTTTTTTTGGACAGCTATTTGTTTGACTTAATCATGTGGGTCACAAATAGGTGCACAAACAGTCTGCCATGAAGGGCACGTTATTAGAGCCATATCAGAGCACAGAAAGTCTTGTGAAGTTCCACCTGGCCAGCACAGGGAACACTTGAAGGGGACTAAAAGAAGCCATGGCTTGGGGCCCTGCTGAATTCCTGGAATTCCCTGCCATGGATGTGCTAACAGAGTGATGTAGGAAGCTGGGAGAGGTATGGTCCATGCAGAATTCCTGCAGGTGTCTGCAGTTGATTCCAAAGATTAGGCAATGTGAGGCTTTGGAAAGAGCAGTGATGACAAGGAGAATATCCTTTGAGAGGGATAGTTTTTTTCCTGCAGAGGTTTGACAGAAGAGGTTTGGGCAGATGGAAAATGAAAGTTTGTTCTGTTCCAGCGGGGTTTTGGATAAGAAGATGGAGGGCAGGTGTGGAAGGGAAAGATGAATGTAGCAGAAGAGAACAAGAATGGTAGCTGTGGAAGATGCTGCAGAAAGAAATCAGAGCTGAAGCACAAGTGAAGCTGGGATTGTTTCAGGCTCTGAATAAAAAGCAGTGTGAGTTGGGAAGGTGCCAGGGGATGCAGTGTGACCGCAGAGCTGGCTGGTTAAGCCTGACCTAGCAGCATACCTGCTCAGTGTACAAATCCACTGCTTTCCCCTTCAGGGTGGTGGAGGGGGGAATACTGAATTTACCTGGTTATTTGTCGTGTCAGCTTGTTCCTTGCCTTTTCTGTGATAAAATCCAACATTTGGCTGCACGTTACAGACCGACAGCTCCGGTGCTCTGCTGCAGTCCCTCGCTGCATGCCTGGAATGCAGAGCAGGCAAAACTAAGCAAAGAAAAAAAAAAACTGAAGTCCTGTTTCTTATGTAGTTTGTCTCTTGCAGGTGCTGTTTTAATTGATCAGTACTGTAACCCCCTGTCAGACATCTGCTTAAAAAGCGTCCAGGCGCAGGTGGACGATATCGCGGACAAGGTGCGCAAAGTCCTGCGGACCAAAAACCCCCGGCACCCCAGCTTGGCTTCCAAGGCAGGTACTGTACAGAAAATAAAGCTTTCCTGCAGCTCTGGGTGCAGGCAGACAAGGGGAAACAGCTGTTGAGTTGTGGCAGCTTGAGGAGTTGTTGTTCTTTATCCCCTGGCAAACACATTCTGACGTTTGCTTAAAGCATCACTCGGGAGAGAGCTGTTTGTTCAGCCCCAGAGCCCTCCCAGCCCGGGGTTCATCCATCTGATGCTGTCTGAGCAAACAGAACTGGGAGGGGAATTCATTCTTTTTCCCATTTATCCCTGAAGTCTTAATAGTCCTGATATCTGTAGAAGAGCTGTGGGCAGGGAAACAACCTCTTCTCTGCAAGTCCCAGAAAAAAGGTGCATGTTTTGACACCTCCAAAGGTCAGTGTTTTCTCTGACATGGTTGGAAAATTATCTTAAGCTGGAATAGCTGTTATTAAAGTGCATCAGTCTAATACCTAAAACCACTTGATTGAATTTGTGGTGCAGTTAGCAATTGCTTGGTTTTATTCTGGTCTTTGAGTGTGGCAGTGGTAGGAGCCATTATCGCTTTTCAACTTACTTTGGTTTCTTTTTAGGGGTAAGGGTATCACTGTAAATCATTTATAAGATGCAGTTAATAACAGACCCTCTAACAGTGCTTCCTTCTGCAGTAATGACACGTTCTAAACACTAATAATACAGCAATCCTTGATTGTGTGGGGCTTTTAGGCAGAAAAACAGGCTCCTCAGAAAAAAAAGATGCTTTTTATAAACACTCTGTGATGTTTTCCTGGCTTTCAAGGGCAGAGTGAGCCCACGTGAAGCTTTCTGGTGTGAAGATCACTGCCCAGAGGTGAAGTGCACTTGTTTTCTCAGTCTTTGTTCCCTTGCACCTGTTTTCAGGAGAGGTCTGTGTTCCAGAAGTGGAGCTCCAGCGGCAGGTTCTCGATGCCATGAACTGTGTCCTGTACGAGCAGTTAAAATACAAAGGAAACGAGCTGGATTACTACAACTCCCTGAATTCATACATTCACCAGGTATGTTTTTGGCACAAAAACACGAGGCTGGAAGGCCTGAGACGTTCTGTTTGTGATGGGTTTTTGTCTAAGTGTAGCCAGACAAATAATTCTCTGTGAAGAACAACTTACTGTAAAATACAATATAATATTTTAAGGCATATTCTCTGGAGTTGTGGTGTTTTCATTAGTGAAATCAAACCTCAGGGGTTTGTGTTTTTTCTCAATACCCCACGTGTTTCTCTCACCTTTGTCTCCCCCAGGTTTTGATCCGCAGGACAGGAATTCCCATCAGTTTGTCTGTGCTTTATTTAACAATTGCCAGGCAACTGGGAGTCAAACTGGAACCAGTCAACTTCCCCAGCCATTTTCTCCTGAGGTGGTGTCAAGGAAAAGAAGGGTGAGTGGCCTGCTGAATTTTGAAACCAGAAAGCATTTACAGCTCCAGACCTATATGAAAATGTGTCATTATTTTCCACCTGGAATTATAACCTATACAGAGGAAAAAGAGCAGACCTCTAGAAAAGTTTCCCCACAAAAATCAGCTCTGGGAACAGATTTCCTGAGGTAACAGTGACCATGGGGTGTTGTTTCCCTTATGAAAATCAGAAAAGGGAGGGAAGGTACCAGGTAATCTCTGTTTAGGGGGGAGCTGAGGAATAAATGACGCTCGTTTTACAAAAGTGCTGAGGGAAGAAGAGAAATGGCTGATCCTGCTTTCCCAGCAGACCCTTCCTCACCATTGGGTTTCCCCGTGGTTTCTCAGGAGCACAGATATTTTTGACTACACCTACATTGATGCCTTTGGGAAGGGGAAGCAGCTGACGGTGAAGGAGTGCGAGTACCTGATCGGGCACCACGTGACGGAGGAGTTCTATGGGGTGGTGACTTCCAAAGAGGTCCTGCAGCGCATGGTGGGCAACCTCCTGAACCTGGGCAAGCGGTGAGTCGAGATCTTCTCACCTCTGAGGGCCCCCAGAGTATCCTGGCATCACATCCCAAATTGCCCCTCTCACAGTTTGGGAGCGAGTGCTTCAGAAAGGTGTCAGTCACCCCATGAGGTCCTCAAAATTCTGTCTTGTCACAATGCATTGTCTGGTTGCCTTTAATCACCTTCACCTGAGTGGAAATAAGAATGTTTAGTAAAATTAATTCCCCTCAAGAAAATAGATCTTTTTTTTTTTTTTCCCCCTTTGTGAAAAGTTCATAGGGACTGTCCACCCTTCCCTTGAGAGCAGGGACCTTTGTTGTGACCTGGTAAGCACAACCCACATGCTCAAAGGAGCAGTTTCAGAGATACTGTTGGTGTGTAGAACATCTGAGTTTTATTTCCAGATACCCCTGATAATCCCTGTCCCAAGTAGCCACAGACAGAAATCACAGGAGTGAAAGGATTGCTTGAGGTGTTAAGGGAACAAAAGGAGATTTCAGCAGGGAGTGGCTTGGTGAGTGAGTTCTCTGTGCAGGATTGTTTGACAGCCGTGGAGTGGGAGGGCAGAGCCCAGTCAGCTGGGCAGGGATTTTCCTCCTGAGCTGTTGGATGTGCCCAGTCTGTGCTGGAGTCACTGAGGGAAGACACCTGTACCCGTAGCATCATTTTTGGGGACTCTCCCTGTCCACTGGAGTACTGGGGGTAGGGGTTGCAGAGCCTTACAACTGGGTTTCTTTTTTGCTGGCAGAGAAAGCACTGACCAGTCTTACCAGCTCTTGAGAGACTCCCTGGATCTGTACCTGGCCATGTATCCGGACAATGTGCAGCATCTAATGCTCCAGGCTAGGTTATACTTC
Organism: Manacus vitellinus; assembly: GCF_001715985.3. NCBI lineage: Eukaryota > Metazoa > Chordata > Aves > Passeriformes > Pipridae > Manacus > Manacus vitellinus. The sequence goes on along the minus strand of NW_021940671.1, from coordinate 3,521,542 downwards.
CACCTGGGAATCTGGCCAGAAAAGGTACCTCTCCACGTGGTTGGGTGTTTTTTGGGTAGGTTAAGCACTGCTAACACTGGGCTATTGATTTTTGGGCTGCCTCAGCTTGTGTTACAGTCTGCCACAAGTTGTTGCTGTAATAAATGCAATGGAATGAGTTATCACGTTGCAGAGAATCAATCCCTACCATGCAGAGCAGAGAAGAGAGGATGATTCTTGCCTGCTTGTCCTAGGGGAGACTCATGAGCAGCCTGGAGTCATAATTCATGATTTACTGCCCAAGCCTCACAGCTTATCTTGCAAACAACACTTTTAGCTGTTAAGTTCTGAGATCATCCTGTTTGGTTTATGCCTGAATTGTGCTCAAACTCCTGCTGGACTCCTGTAAAAGGAGCAGTTACCTTATCAGGAAACTTGAGGAAGTTATCTTTTATAAATATGACCAGAGCTGTTCTCTGGAAACTTGGCCACACAATCTGTGGCTCTAGTGAAAAAGCAGCTTGATATTCCTGTCCTTGGAATTCTTTTTGATTATTATTACCTTTAGTGTAGCAGCTCGAGTCCTGCAGTCTTGTGAGTGTGGGAAAGAAGGTGCTGGGACTTAGGAGTTGTTTGGATCATCCAATTTAGGAGAAGGCACAGGGAAGAAGCCTGTAACTCCAAAAAGTATAATTTCTTTAGTGCTTCAGTGCAGCAAAGAGGTCAAAATTTCCTGTGCTGCTTCAGCGAAGCTCAGCCTTTGGGCAGTGCCAGTCCCAAACGTGAGGTGTGGGGAGGGGGCAGGAGTATTGGCTGGACATCTGAGCAGAAAACAAAGCTTTCTCCACCAAATTATCTGAGACAGGGCTGCTGGAAAAGCTGCCTGCCTTCCTTTTGAAGAACAGACTGTGCTGAGCTTGGAGTTCCTTTCTTACAGCAGCAAGTTTTAGGGTGGCCACGGGAAAACCAGCACAGAGAAATTGTGTGTGGGAAGGACTCACTGATATCAAATGGCAACTGTACATAGATAGAGGGGAGCTCAGTGAAACACTGGAAGATCTTCCTCCCCCTTCCTGGCACTCAGGGATGTGTTTGTGAAGCCCCAATCCTTGGATTTGCTGTCCTCAGGACACACAGTATGATCCCATGGCTGAGTCTTCCATGGAGTTCTCTGCACCACGTTGCCAGATGCAAAGGAAATGGGCAAATTTGGACTTTCTAGGATTGCATCCAGTCCTTCCAGGCAGTTAACCAGAGAGAATGCTCTCTGTCTGACAGGGGCAGAAGGTACCAGATTTTATAGGGGACTGCCAGATTTATGAGAAGTGGTAGAAAACCTTAAAAGTCATACAGAATGTTGTCCTAAACATTTTCAAGTGACAGTATATGAAATTCCCTAGAATGTCTGGCAGCTGTGGTTACTGTGCCAGGCCTTCCCCTTCCTGTAGGATTTTTCAGGATTTTCAGCTCCTTCTTAATTCTTCAGAGAATTAAAGTGACCATGAAGCCTGAGCTGCGTTTCTTCTCATACCAAATTACTCACTTCTTTTTTTTCTTGATTGATTTTCCTCACTTCTTGGCTGATGGAACCTGAGATTTCTATTCTTTTGCTGCTGCTGCTCTAAACTTAAGAGGGACCAAACCTTCCAGCACGTGATCAAGGAGACAAACCTTTTGCCAGGTGCTAAAATGTGTCAGATTTTGGGGCTGTGGCATCACTTGAGGTATTTGATGTTGAGACAGCTCTGTGTCTCTTTTCCCAACATGTTTAAACAACAGGTTGGGGATTTTTTCCTCGCTTTTAACAAAAAAAGTAAAATTTGCATCGCCTGCCTCTGACAAACTTGGCAGCAGATGCTCTGATGTTGTGCCAGAGGGTGTTGGAAGGCTGGAATTCTGGATCTGCAGGGCTTGCTGCTTTAAGAGCACGTTTAAAGCTGGTGTTCTTTCCTCATCCTGAGGCAGGCAGGTTTTCTGTCTTGTTCACTCTTCCAGGAGAAAGCATCACAGAGGTTATTTGCATTTCCTTCAGTGCTGCCCCGTTTTTCCCTGCCAGGCTCCCACAGACACGCTGAGGAACTCTTTTAAGTTAAAATATTAGTTCTCAAGTGCAGCAGGAGTCATGTGGAATCACTTCACAGCAGCAGTTTGGGGGACTAACAGCAGTACCCTCATAACATTTCAGAAACCGTGAGAAACCCTCTCATCGGTGCCCTGTGTCACAAAATGCGGGGTGGGGAGCTGCTGTGACTCAGGTTTAAGGAGCTGCTGTGCTCACCAGTGCCCTTCCTTGGAAGCCAGGAGCTGTACAGACAGGAAAGGAGAGCACTGTGTGCAGTTTGTGCAGATTAAGCGTGGAACAAGCAGAGAGCTCAGTGTGGGAAGTTCCCGTGGCGGATCTCTAGGCCTGGGCTCTTACACACAGCTGAGCACAGCGCTAGACCTGTATGTACTTATACAAGTGCTGCTGCAGGGGCTGGTTCTGAACGTGCCTTTGTTTTGGTTGCTGCAGGTCCTGGACATCCTGCAGCACATCCAGGCCCTGGACCCGTCGCAGCACGGGGCCGTGGGGTACCTGGTGCAGCACACCCTGGAGCACATCGAGCGGCGCAAGGAGGAGGTGGGGCCCGAGGTGAAGCAGCGCTCCGACGAGAAGCACAAGGAGGTCTGCTTCTCCATAGGGCTCATCATGAAACACAAGAGGTGAGCTCTGCACCCCCCCTGGAGCAGGAGGGCTGGCCGTGGCAGCAGCTGGAGCTGCCATGGGAAATGCCAGGCACGCGCGGCTGTGCCGTGGAGCGTGCAGGGAAATGGGAGCAGCCCAGAGAGCGAGTGTTGGCACTGCTGCTGGACTGCAGAGGGGTTTGGGAGGGGACTTGTCTGAGTCACTGGGTATCACACAGGTAAAATTTCCAGAGCTCTCCAAGAAACGTCGCCGTCGGTTAACGAGGGACTGTGGAGCAGAATCAACTTTTAGAAGAGATTCTTATGTATCCTGCAGAGGTCAATAAGCTGTCACGAGCCCAGGGCAGGCAGAACACTGGAATCCTTTATTGGGTTCACAGCTTCATATTTAGAGGGTTCAGGGTTTACATGTTCAACGGGGGGTTCTACATATTTGTGGTATTAAAATTGGGGGGTTTCACAAGGACGAGGTAAGGGAAAAAACCCAGGGTAACATTTTTGGGGTCTCAGGAATTACCTCATGGGAAAAACCCACTTTAACTTGGGCAGTGATTTTACAGGGGGGACAGGTAACAGGAAAGCAGAGATAAAACACAGTGGGTCTTCTGCATAGATTGATCAAATCAGGGTATGGTCTCCCTGGCTTGGGCAGGGCATGTGATAACATCATGCAAGGAGTCTCTTCCATTGTGCTGGAGGAGGCAGGAAGAATCCACAGTGATGAAGTTACTAAAAGGGGTTTTTCCCCAGCTTCTGTGACTCAAGGTTTTCTGTTTAAACCTAGCAGTTTCTTTTCTCATATCTAAAATTTGGAATCCAACGATATTCTGAGAGCATATGGATCTTTCCCTGTGCTGTTATTCCCTCTTCTCCCTGCACTGCACAGGGGCTTTGTGTTGCTGTGTGTGCTGCTCTGCCACAGTGACATGCCAGCATGGCCACTCCTCTGACTCAACAAGACATGTGGAGCATATTTGAAGGGCATCAGCAGTGACAGTTATTATACCTCTCGATTAATCCCATAAATATTCCGTAAATAATCATGCCTTTGTTTCTGGGAGCTCAGGGTTGGGATTACCACATCTGTGTGATGGCACAGAATTGCACAGTGCAGTAGGGTGGTTCATTCCCTCCCTATTTCTTGTTTCTTATTCTGCTTGCTGACCTCCAGTCTCTTTCCTATCTTCTTTTCTTGCTCACGTTTGGTTTTCCTTTGTCCTCAGCTGTTTATTCCTGTCTGTTTCTCCAGTCACTCCCAGTCATTTCCCCCCACCTCAAAATAACACACACCATCTTCCTGAACTGGTTTTTTTTTCTTCCCTCTCCTCCCCGTGCCAGCTCACAGGAGGTTCCTATCCCCTTTGTGCTATATTAGCCTGGAAGGAAAAGAGCTGGCTCTGGGTTTTTCACGGTGTTTGGTGTGCAATTGCTGTCGTTAGGTACGGCTATAACTGCGTCATCTACGGCTGGGACCCCGCCTGCATGATGGGACACGAGTGGATCCGGAATATGAACGTCCACAGCCTCCCCCACGGCCCCCACCAGCCCTTCTACAACGTCCTGGTGGAGGATGGCTCGTGCAGATACGCTGCCCAAGGTGAGCAGGAGCCTCCTTGGGCTGTGTTTGTGAGTGCACTGGGAGAAAGGGGTGCTAAAGTGAGTGACTCTTTCATGTGAAACGTAAACTGTTAGCAAATGTTAGCCAGGTCCAAGGAGAAGTGATTCTTCCCCTGGACTCAGCGCTGGTGAGGCCACCCCTGGAGTGCTGTGTCCAGTTCTGGGCCCTCAGTTCAGGAAGGACATGGAGGGGCTGGAGCAGGTCCAGAGGAGAGCAACAAGGCTGGGGAAGGGACTGGAGCACAAGTGCTGTGAGGAGAGGCTGAGGGAGCTGGGGGGGCTCAGCCTGGAGAAGAGGAGGCTCAGACCTCCTGACTCTCTGCAGCTCCCTGACAGGAGGGGGGAGCCAGGGGGGGGTTGGTCTCTTTTCCCAGGCAATGATCAGCAAGACAAGAGGGCTGGGTCTTCAGCTGTGCCAGTAGGTAGAAGAATTCTTTCCTAGAGAGGGTGATCAGCCATTGGAATGGGCTGCCCAGGGAAGTGGTGGATTCTCCATCCCTGGAGATTTTTAAAAAGAGACTGGATGTGGCACTTAGTGCCATGGCCTAGTAACCACAGCAGAGTTGGATCAAGGGTTGGACTTGATGATCTCTGAGGTCCCTTCCAACCCAGCTGATTCTATGATTCTAATCCTGAATCTTGTTTGCTCTCCATGAAATCAGCACTGCAAGGAATGGGCATTAAGGCCCACTCTGGTGTAATTTCCTCTTGCCCAAGAAGTGTCTTTAAGCGACCTTAAAACACTTGTTCATGACAAATGTGGTTGGTTTTATGGTGTGAACCCTGTGGTTGCTGCTTTGAAAGAAGTAATTCAGCTTTTGCTGAAGGCTGAAGGTCTGCCAGCAGCTCTTTCTTGTGGAAATAACAGCTGTGCCTTGGACAGGACCTGGAAATGGGATCTAGTGAGGGAGCACACGGGCTTTGCTTGCAGGACCTGGTTCTGAGCAGCTGTCATCGAGACAGCACGTGCCAGGATCCCAGAGAACACAGGTAGCCTGGCTTTTAGTGCCACCTTAACAAGAACAAAAGTTAATGTCCCTTTACAAGTGCAAAGAGGTGTGGAAATCTCTATATCACATGTTCTTTATGCAACATAACCGTAAGAGGAAGTTTTGCTGGTCAGAACTTGTGGTTAGGACACGGGAAGAGGTGTCAGGCTGAGGTTGGGAAGAAAATTAAAACAGAAGAAATGCATCTGTGATTCTGTATCTTGCCAAAAGAGTGTTTTGTTTGCCTCGTGTTTGTGTTCTCCCTGTGATAGGGAGGCAGGGCAGCTGCACAGCCAGAGCGTGTTTTGCTAAGAGAAGATGTGGAAGCTGCTGGAAGTGCTGGGATATAGTCAGCCCTTTCCTTAGGTGCTCCCTGGATGTTCTGTCCCCACGAGCAAGAGGTGCTTTGACAGGAAGGAACACCTGTACCTTTGTAGATTTAAAGTGCAGGTGTCTCCCACTGTCCTAGAGTTGCTTTATATTCAGTGGTCCAAAAAAAGGCAAAAAATGGGAGCATTGCATCTCAGCCTGATGGTCCATATTAGGCAGGGCTTGGCCCCTCAGAGAGTCTTAAAAACCAGAAATTCTTGTGTTGTGGGTTGATATTAAAATATGCATCTTGGTGGAGACTAATCAGGTAATTGTCCACAGTGCTGCTGGGGCTGAGTCACTGCTTAGCTTTTGTCTCATGGTTTATAAACAGGCACAGTTCTGGCTGGTCCCAGGGTGTGTTTCAGCCAAGCCTCCAAGTGTTCTGATATTCCTTGGGAGGACTGTCGGGTTTGTCCCTGCTTGCTGCCTGGCTGTTGATATCCCCTCTGAAATGTGTCCTGAGATCACCTGGGAAGGATGATTTCATAACCCCCTGACCTGACTGGGGAGGGAATGCGAGTTTTTTACTGAAAGACTCTTAAATCTACATGTGGAGTTTAGTCTGACCAGCTCAGGAGTAACACTGAGCTTGTAATAGGTAAATGTAGCTCAGCTTGAGGCCTTCCTGTCAATGTGATTCCAGAACACCTGTGTCATGCAGCGAGTTTGGTGCCTGTGTTTTGTATCCCTGGCTCAGAACTGCTTGTCAGCACATTTGGGAGGCTCCCACCTTGTGCAGAGCTCGCTTGTCTCAGCCTCTCCCCCCCTGCCAGCTCCTGCTTCTCCCTGTGCACAGCTCCCTGCTCAGCCCTGCTGCTGCAGAGCCCTCGGACTGGGAATTCTTTTCCGCAGTGGTGCAGTATCCAGAGAGGTCCTTTGCAAGCCTGTAGGACTGGACTGCACCACTGCTGAGGGATAGAAAGCCCTTGTGCTTCTGCAGCAGCTTCAAAGAGCCTGCATGGATTAATAGGAATTCTCTGGGCTCTCTGTAGTGAACGGAATTTCAGAGACGGATTATTCCGGAATGACATTCTCTGCATCACGTCTTGTTCCTGCCCTGGCCAAAGTCAGGCTTTGAGACTTGGCAGCTTTTTTTTTTTTTATTTTATTTCTAGATAATAGTTCCTGTATTATCTGGCACTGTGCTGGAAAAAAAATGACATCATTTGGGGGCTGCTGCAGGGCACCTGTGTGGGATTTACTGCCAGTCCTGCTCTGTGCTGACCCTGCAGAGCAGAGCGGCCCTGGGCTGGGGTCACCTCTGGGTTTTAGTGTTGGTTTAACTCTTGTGCCTAATCAGGTTATCTTGTAGTACAAAGGAGGAAATGGGCTGCTCTGGGAAAGAATCAACCTGCCTTTCTTAGGAACTTTGGTTTAACTTGGGGGAAGTTTGGGTTTAGAGCAGTTGATTTTGCTGTGGGATGCCCAAAACCCAGGCTGGGCACTTGGCATGGTGGAAACACAGGCTGAGCAAGGAAGCACTTGGCTCCTCTGCCAGGACAACCTTGTGCAGGTGGGCTCAGCTTGGAGCATTTGAGGAGGGTCTGTCCCCAAACTGATCTCCCATGGGCCATGAGGGATCAGAGCTCAGTGCAGCAGCTGCTCCCTGCACTTACCAGAGTGGGAGCAGCATCCTGCTGCTCCAGCCCAGTGTCAGGCAGTCTCAGGCATAAAACAGTTCTCATGCCACTGGTAAATGGGGTCACTCAGGAGGTGAGGCTCTGTGCCCCCTCAGACTGCCGTATTCCATGCACGTTTTCCTGGATTAGGTTTTTTTTTTTAATTCAAAGAACTGAGATTTGGTGTTTCTAGAGCCAGAAACAGGCCCAGGGTTTCTTGCCTTGCACTAGCACCATTTCCTGTGGTGATAACTGATCCTATCCTTTCCTTTCCTGGCAGAGAACCTGGAATACAACTCGGAGCCTCGGGAGATCCCTCACCCCGACATCGGCCGCTATTTCTCCGAGTTCACCGGCCTTCACTACCTGGCAAACACCGAGCTGGAAATCCGGTACCCGGAGGATCTGGAGCTCACACGAGCCACGGTTCAGAAGATCTACAGCTCAGGCAAGGAGTGAGTGCAGAAGGCAGCGTGAGGACAGAAGCAGCTGGAGTGTAGCTTTACCCTCTTGGCAAAACTTGCGTGGAAAGCAAGTTCGGTGACAATCCTTTGGCTTGATAATGCATTGAAAACTGCATTGAACTTTGAGACTGGTGCTACAGCATCTTCCCCTTGCCTGCCTGCCCCTTCTGGCCCGAGAGGCACAGGGACATGTTGGCAGTTGAGGCCAAGCAGAAGGATCTTGCAGGGACAGCCATGCCAAGGAAGCGCGTGGTCCTTCGGAAGGATCTGCACAAACTGTCCTGTGGTTGTCTTGCCTTAGGAGGTCGACACAGTGAGATCCCTGGTGTGGAACGTGGAAGAACCCCCTCTTCCAGAGAAGGAAGTTGCTTGTCCTTGCAGAACTGTGGGGTTTTTGTTTGGTTGTGTCTGTTTGCTTTGGTTTTTAATGTATATCCCAGGCAGGTGATAGTTTTTAAAGTCTCTTACGTTTCCCTGTCGTCCTCTCCGGTCTGAGTTTTTGGTCAGGTTTTGCTTCACCTCTGTAGTCTGATTGTTCATAGAGCTTCTGTTCCAATCCTGAATATCCTTCTGGGCCTGGCAATATCCTTTTGGGCCTGGCAATATCCTTTTGGGCCTGGGAAAGAGCCCCAGCAACAAAACCAGCAGCAATGAGGCTTCTGGGGGTGGCAGGCACTGGGTCCAGTGGCCACCTTGCTGAGGACACGGACTCTCCTGAAGCAGAAGAGGAGCTTCTCGTCCTTTTCCACGCCTGCTGAACACACCCAACCCATGTTTCGTGATCTGTTCATCATGTGTGTCCAAGGCAGGACCTGTGGCATGGCCTGAGTGCTCCCAGGACACTTTGGAACCTCGTGGCACTTTCCTGGGAGCCTTGGGGCCGGTGCCACAATGACTTTGATGTACAGGGAGCTGCCACTCGCTGCCACCTCCAATCTGTAGGTATTTATGCAATACATTGGAATTATGACTGGAAACTGGCCAGCCCTGCAGTCAGCCAACCTGTGTATGGAAACAAGATGTTGATTCCTGCAGCTCGAGGCCTTCTTCCTTTTTGCCAAAAGAGACTGGATTCTGGGGGAGCACAGACTTTGCTGCCTGCAAGGGAAGAGCTTTAGCAGCTCGAGGCACATGAATTTTAACATGACTTAAAGACTGAACCACAGCAGAAAAGGTTTTCCTCTGGGTCCAGGGGTGCAGAGTGACAGTGTTTGTGCATATCTTTGTGGTTTCTGAAGCAATGTGTGTAGAGTAGCTGCAGCTCCTGTAACTGTCCAGTTGCAACACAGTAGTTCTCTCAGAGCTGAGAATTAGGTCCCTGTAGAATTAGGTGGATGCTCTTAGGCTCTTGTAGCACTTCAGGTGAAATCACAGAGCCCTGCCCTAAAGCAATGCTTGAACTGCATGTCATCCTCCTGCAGTCCTGATCATCCTGCAGTCCTGGTCATCCTGCAGTCCTGGTCATCCTCCTGCAGTCCTGGTCATCCTCCTGCAGTCCTGGTCATCCTGCAGTCCTGGTCATCCTGCAGTCCTGGTTATCCTGCAGTTCTGGTCCTCCTGCAGTCCTGGTCATCCTCCTTCAGTCCTGGTCATGCTCCCACAGTCCTGGTCATCCTCCTGCAACCATGGTCATTCTCCTGCAACCATGGTCATCCTCCTGCAACCATGGTCATTCTCCTGCAATCCTGGTCATCCTCCTGCAATCCTGGTCATCCTGCAGTCCTGGTCATCCTCCTGCAGTCCTGGTCATCCTCCTGCAGTCCTGAGCACTGGTTGTGTGCAAGAAATAAACACTCAAAGCCCAGCACGTTGCCCCTGGAGTGGTGGTGATGGTCTGTAGGGACCCCAGGCCTTCAGGGACAGCAGCCTGGAATGTGCTGAGGAATGGAGAAGGTGCTCTGCTCCAAGGGGAACTGTGAAGGATTATAATCATAGAGTCACAGAATAGTTTGGGTTGGAAGGGACCTTAAAGCTCATCCAGTTCCCAAGAGCAGGGACACCTTCCACTGGAGCAGGTCTGCACTGAAATGACCTTGCAGGGAAGGAGGAACTTCCATTTCGAATCAGGGTAGGGAAACCTCAGACAAAAATCTTAAAACCCATCCCTTGTTCTCGAGGGTTGGAGCAGACCCCAGCCCTCCAGTCCTTTTTGGGGGTTGAAAGCAGATCCCAAAAGATTCCTAGCAGGGGTGCCAGGTTGGGAATGGGGCTGTGGAGTCCCAGGGTTGATGCTGGTAGCTGAGAACAGGCAGAGCAGGGTTTGGGCTCCCCGTTCCCAGTCCCAGCTCTGGATGTCACCGAGTTCCCTTGGACTCTGCCAAATGGGCAGTCTGGTGACATCTTGGCCTCTCTCAAGTGTATCAAGGGAATTTTACCAAGCTCATAGGAGCCCTCAGGTGCTGCCTGAGTGCCAGGCAGAGTCGTGCCATAAAAAAACCACAGGAGCCAACGGAAGCCACACAGAGTTCCCCTGAAAATTGGTGCTGGCCAGTGCTTCTCTAACCCACGTGAACACATGCTATGTGCTTAAAGCCAGGGGTCCCAGAGCAGCCAGCAGAGCCCATTATATCCCTCTTTTGGGGCCACTCTGTGTTCATACCCCGAGGAGAGTCTGTTCAAGGAGGAAGTGGGGGAGTTGCTGCTCACCACAGACTGCACCCTTCCCGTTTCCAAGGGGAGTGCTGTGTGCTGTGAGGGACTGGGTGCACAGGGCAGCCCAGCAGCCCTGTAGCTAAATCCTGGGCCCTTTGGCAGGTGTTTGGTGGAGGAACTGTGTCCTCAGACAGCTCTGCTTTGCTGTGCTGCCCATGCCTGGCTGTGGGTGTTGGTGTCACCCGGGAGCACAGCCTTGGATGTGCCAAATCTGGAAGAAACTTGAGGTGTTTTCAATAGGCACCACACAACACCAGCCCAAGGTCCAAGTCTGCTTTTGGGACTTCAGGCAAAGTGTGTAAAGCCCCCCCTGTTTGTTCCCATTTGGTTGGGGTGGCCCCTCTGCCTCCTGTGCTGTTTGCTCTGGGTTGAGTTTTGCTCTTGGTGAGGAGGAATTCCCTGCTGAAGTATCTGCAGCTGTAGGAGCTTCAGCCCAAGCATCCAGGGTGGACAGGGAAAGCTGGAAACCCCCCAAGGATCCCTCTCTGTCCCTGCTTGAGCAGCCTCTCAGAATGCACATCAGTTCCTGCAGGCTGCACATCTGAGGTCCTGCACAGCAGGAAACGCCTCTGTGGGATAGCAGGGTGACATTTGCTGTTTCCCTGTGCCCCCTCCCCTCCTGGCAGCACAGGAGGGGGTTTCCACAGTCACCTTTTCCCCGAGAAGACAGCAGTGGATCCCAGAAGTTCCTTGTGTCCATGAGTAACGTCCAGGTCCACGTCCAGGTCCATGTTACAGACGGTGCTGATGCACACAGTGTGCACTTTGTCCTGTCTCTGTGGGGCTCTCCAGGAGAAGGGATGTTTTCTGGAGAAGGTGGAATTGCCTCCCTCCTCTCCCACCATCCAACCAAGTGGAAAGCCTGGCCCGGTTCCTCAGTGCAGTGCCAAAGTCCTCTGGTCCTGCATCCCCTGGGAGCAGAGGGGTGAATTTCCTGCAGCTCAGACCATCTTCTCCCTTCTCTTTCCATGTCATTGGCCATCTGTCCTGGGGACAGAACAGCCCAGGTTAAATCTGGAGGGTGAAGGAAAAACAGAGTGGGGGAAGAGGAGGCTGGGAGGAGGGTGGAGGGAAGGAGGAGTCACTGTCTGGATCCTTAGGAAAAGGACAGGGAGCTGAGCAGCAGCCGTGGGCTGGTTCCCAGCAGTGCCACTGGATCCAGGGACTCAGGGATGTTACAGGGAGCACCATTCCTGGGTTTCCTCTAGCAGGGAGTGAGGCCTGTGGGCAGCAGCATCTGTGGGAGGTTTGTCCACCCTTACAGGGGACAGAGCTGCTCCCAGCCCTCCACCAGCAGAGTGTGTTCCCTGGGACAGCTGGTGGTGCCACATCCTCTTGGGAAGCCCTTCCAACCCTCCCACACCCATCCTGACACGCAGGACCAGCAGGAACATGCTCAGAGCACCCTGACACAGCCAAGGGCTGGGAGTGTGGCCTCTGTGACAAACCATGACCTTTGTCACCAACCTTGGCAGGAAAACCAGACGGCAGGACCCTCCAGCCCTGCCTGGGGCCAGCAGAGTGCTGTGTCCTCTGGGACAGGGGGTGAGGAAAGGCTGGAGAAGGGCTCCTGGGGTGTCCTGGTCCCTTCTAGGCCCCCTTCACCTGCACACCAGGTTGCTCAGGGTGTTGTCCTGACTAGTTCTGAGCATCTCCCAGGGCCATCCCAGCCCCCTGGGCCCTGACAGCCTCCCTGCTGGCTCCTTCCCCACAGAGGACACAGGGACTGTGCAGGCAGGGACAGAATGGTGCTGTTACCCTCCCTTCTCTGGGCTGGAGGGGCCTGAACCAAACAAAAAGCCACATTTAATGGAAAACTGCCCAGAGGGTGCAGAGTCCCAGGGCCCCCGACACAGCTGAGGTTGCAAGATGGGGACATGTCTCCTTTCTCCTTTTTTATTTATAAACAGGTATTTTCCTGGATCTGGGACAGCTGGAGGCTGGAAATGATTTGATCCCTTTCCTGTTTATATTTGGCTTTAAAAAAATAAACGACACTGACTTGCTACCCCCTCCCACGGTGTGCTGTGCTTTCTGAGCTGCCTCCCAAACCCCCTGTGTGCTCTCCCCTGTGCCCGTGGGAGGCTGACGTGGCCCTGCCAGTGCCAGAGCCGGGTCTGGCACCGCGGGAGATGGTGACAGAATCACCCACCTCTGCACCAAACCTGCCTCCTGCTGCCACACCCTGGCACCACAGCCAGGCTCTCCCCAGGGCTGGGATTCCCTTTTGCGGGGTCCTGGGTCCTGTGTCACCCCTCTGTCTGTGCCCCCTTGCCCTGTCCCCATCCCGGGGGTCGGTGCAGCCCGGGGCAGTGCCGGGGGGTGGAAAGGGCTCAGGAGGGAGCGGGGGCTCTCCTCGCAGGGGAAGATCCCGGCCTGCATTCCTGCAGCCAGGCTGGGCAGGGAGTGGGGACACGGGGGTAACTCCACACCCTTCTCCTGGGGAATGGTCCCCGTGCAGCGCCCAGAGCCACGAGTGGGCACAGCCGGGGCTTCGGGTGCCACCAGCTCATGACGGGAGTGCCCCCGGTCCCAGGGGGTCCCGCCCAGGCCGGGCCCTTGTCACGGCCCTTCACTCTGGAGCTGCAGGAATGCTGACCCTGGAGCCTAAGGCCGGCTCGGTGTTAACCCTGGAGCCTAAGGCTGCCTGGGCTGTTCAATCTGGAGCCCAAGGATAGCTCGGTGTTAACTCTGGACCTAAGACTGGCTCGGTGTTAATTCTGGAGCCTGGGGCTGGCTGGGCTGTTCAGTCTGGAGCCTGAGAACTGCGGGGTGTCAACCCCGGACCTAAGGACGGTCGGATGTTCACTGTGGCCCCAGGGCCGGCTCGGTGCTCTCTGCCCCGGTACCGGCTCAGTGTTCTCTCTGCCCCCGTGCCAGCTCTGTGCTCTCTCTCTGCCCCAGTGCCGGCTCGGTGTTCTCTCTCTGCCCCCGTGCCAGCTCTGAGCTCTCTCTCTGCCCCAGTGCCGGCTCTGAGCTCTCTCTCTGCCCCAGTGCCGGCTCGGTGTTCTCTCTGCCCCAGTGCCGGCTC
>NW_021940671.1:3502553-3506343 GCF_001715985.3 Manacus vitellinus | reverse complement strand
GGGAATCAGTGCCAGGGAAGGGTTTTACAAGGGCAACACCCCGAAAAATCTCATCAAACCAGAGGTGGGAGGGCAGGGGGGGCACAGTGACCCCGTGCCATGACTGGGGTGCACGTCATGTGCTCCCAGAGGGACTCACAGGGTTTCCACCGTGCTGGGGCTGCTGCCAAAAGAATGTGGGAACTCAGGGGTTCTACAGCCTTGCTGCTGCAGTTGGATGTCAGGGAAGGAATCTCAGCCACCCTCGGTCCCATGGGAGGAGCAGGGAGAGGGCAGGGCCACCTGCATGTGCCCAGGATGTGCCCAGGGCTTGTTCCTTTGCCTTCTCCCCCGTTGGAGGGGCACCCTCAGGGTCTGCTCGGGGTGTTGGGGCTGTTTCCCCTCCCTGCCTCCATGGGCTTCATCCCAAAGCTGCAGCAGCCAGTCCCTCTGGGGCTGAGGGGGCTCTTCCCGGGATGATGAGACCATTCCCTGCACCCAGGCCCATCCCACGGGGAGGGCAGTGCAGGGCTGAGCCCCTCCTGTGCCCCTCTTCCCGGGGGATTCCCTTTGTTCCAGCAGCATAAACCACCCCAGGCTGGGAGCAGCAAACCCAGCTCCCTTTGGATTAAATCCCAATTTTCCCCCCCTCAGCATAGGCTGCTGTGCTTGGACAGGGGCCTGCAGCACCAGGGTGTTCCTCAAGGATATTCTCAGGGATATTCCCAGGGATATGAGCAGCCTCTGCTGCCCTTGAGATGGCCCTTCTCCCGGCAAAGCCTTTGCCCCTTTGTGCAGGTTTTCCCTTTTTTTTCTGGAAAGCACTGCCACCCTCGGCAGGGCAGAGTGATCCTGTCCTGTGAGGGAGACCTGGGTTTGGAAAAGAGGGGGGAAGAGCCCTCTTTAGGCCTTGCAGTTGTGGGCTGGATGCAGAGCAAGGCTGGACCAACCACGAGCGTGCCCCTGACCCCAGTTTTTTGTCATGTTGGGGCATTTTTTTGGGAAGATCAAAGACTTTTGGTGTGCAACCAAGTCCCAGATGCTGAAAACCCAGCTGCTCCCACGGTGACAGCGATGTTGTCGAGGGAGAAAAGTGAAAGGTCACTTCTCCATGGCCAAAATTGGAAAGCAAAGTCCAGAGAAAGTTTCCGTGTGTGTGTGTGTGTGTGTGTGTGGACAGAGCAGAGCACCAGCCAGAGGGATTAGGGAAAAACATCCCATGGATGAATCAGTGGGGGCCCAGGCAGCCTGGGATTCCTGGGAATCACCCCCTGGGAGCCAGAGGGTTCAAGGGGGGACCCCAGAGCTGTGCAGGGGGGTTAAAGAACCCCTGTTCTTGAGGTGCTGGTGGCTGCCAGTGCAGGCAGGTCCAGGCAGGCCCAGAGCCCCAGGAGCAGCACAGATGGGTTCTCCAGTCCATTAAAGAGAGGTCTGTGAAGGCTCAACCTCGCTGATCAATACAGTTTCTATTTCAAGGCCGTGGAGCAGCAGTGAGGAATGCAAAGGACATTATTTAAACATCATAAAAGAGAGGGAGGGAGGCAGGGAGGGAGCAGCACTCGGCCCAGCACTGGCCTGGTGTCTCTCAGCCACAGCACTTAACCATTTGCAGCCCCTCAGTTGCACTTTAATATCTTTTATCCCTCTCCACGGTGCCAGGAAGGGCTGATGTCCAGCTGCTGGTGCAGCCCTGCCCTGTGCCAGCTCCTCAGCCACCGTGTGGGTCCAGCTGGTGCCCAGACTACTCCACCAGCCCATGGAGACAGGGCTGCAAACCACTTCCCTGGCTCCTGGGAACGGCTCTGTCAATATTTGCACAAGAGTCAGGCTCCCTGTGTGTCCCCGGGGGATTGCAGGGCTTGGTTACAGCCGGGGAAGGAAGGATAAAATCACCTGTGGGTGGCACTGGGCAAGTGAGAAGGTGCTGCTGAGCCTCTCTCTGTAGCCCCAGAGCTCCTGGGGCTCAAAGCAAAGCTGCTGCACCCCAGTTCCAGCCCTGCCCCAGGTCTGGGATTGCTGCAGCCCTGGGGGATGCAGTGCCCACCTCGGTGGCTTGTGGGGTCCCAGTTCACCCTGAACAGCAGCAATTTCCAGGCTGGGCTTTGCTTTTGGGCTGCCAACGTGTGCCCTCCGTGCCCAGCCTTTCTTCTTCCCTGGTGAGATGCTGCTGTCAGCTCGGGGCATTTGGGATCCCGGGGTTATTTCCTGCCACCCCTGTGGACACGGGCAGGGGAAGCTCCCAGAGCAGGGGGAGATGTCCCAGGGCAGGTCGGGATGTGCTCCCTGGGCTGGGCACTGCCCACGGTGCCAACGACCCCAAAGGAAAGGGTCAGGTCCTTTTGGAGGGTCTGATACTGGGGATCCTGAGCTGGGGGTGGGGGTGGGATCCTGCTATGCCAGGCCACACCATACTGTGCCATGCAGTCTGAGAAAGGGAGCTTCTGCAGGCCAGGATTTGGGATAAACCAGCCCTTGGAGTCACCCCCCTGCAGCCAGCAAGGGACAGAGCACTCAGGGACACAGAGAGGGACCTTGCAGGGCTGCACAGACACTGAGGGGACAGGGGGATGGGCACCCAGAGGTGCCCAAGGCCCTTCCCCAGTGCCAGGGATGCAGGAACAGCCCTTTGGCTGCTCACATCCATGGGTGCCCCGGGAACAAGCCGTGGTGCCCACCAGCCCCCTCGTGTCCCTGGGCAGGGCAGGAGCTGGCAGAGGGATCCCTGGGGGTCTCCCGGGGAGCTCAACCCCCCCATCCCCTCCCTCCTGTCCCCAACAGTCACCTCGGAGCAGATCGAGCACCTGCACCGGCGCTTCAAGCAGCTGAGCCAGGACCAGCTGACGATCCGGTACGGCATTCCCAGCCAGCCCATTCCCAGGGCCAGCAATTCCATACCAGTGCTGGCCAGCCCATTCCCAGTGCCAGCAGCTCCATACCCAGTGCTGGCCATCCCATTCCCAGTGCTAACAATTCCATACCCAGTGCTGCCCATTCCATTCCCAGTGCCAGCAGCTCCATTCCCAGTGCTGGCCATCCCATTCCCAGTGCTAACAATTCCATTCCCAGTGCAGGCCATTCCATTCCCAGTGCTGGCCATTCCATTCCCAGTGCCAGCCATTCCATTCCCAGTGCCAGCCATTCCATTCCCAGTGCCAGCCATTCCATTCCCAGTGCCGCAGCTCCATTCCCAGTGCTGGCCATCCCATTCCCAGCGCCGGCCATCCCATTCCATTCCCGACCAGCACAGGCTCAGCCCGGTGCCTGTGGCACAGCTCGGAGGGACAGTGGGATGTGGAGGAAGCTGAGGGGAAGTTGGACAGCAGGAGCTCCTTCCCAGGCCTTGTTGAGCCCATTTGAGGCCTTATTCCTGGGAAAACTCTTCCAAAACCACGCAGCCATTTGCAGGTCAAGCCCCACCATCATCCCAAGTATCCCAGAGCTTCCCAAAGGGGAATTCCCCCATAGCTGCGCCGAGCACAGACTTGCTCTCAGTCTGAACTGAGGCAAAAAGGGGTTTTCACCCAAAACCTCTTTATTTTTCCATGATTGCTTTGGAAGAATGGGGTTGGGGCTTTTCAGTGGCATCTCCCTCCTCCTCCCTCCCTCCCTCCCTCATGAGAGGTTGTCCCTGTTTCCTTTGCAGCAAGGAGAATTTCGACAGCATTCCCGACCTGGAGTTCAACCCAATTAGGGGCAAAATCGTCCACGCCTTTTTTGACAAGCGGTAGGAACCCCCCCAGTGCCACAGGGAGGGGCAGAGCTGGTGGTTTATCCTCTGGGAGCGGGATGTGGCCGGGGAAAGATCTCCCTA
>NW_021940671.1:3500497-3501943 GCF_001715985.3 Manacus vitellinus | reverse complement strand
CTCCTCTCGTCCCTCCCAGTCCTGTTCCACATGTACGACTCGGACCACGACGGGAAGATCACGCTGCAGGAGTACAGAAATGTAACGCCCGGCCCCTCCCGCCCGGGCTCCGGGGAGTTCCCAGCCATGGCTCTGACCTCCTGTCTTGCAGGTGGTGGAGGAGCTGCTGTCGGGGAACCCCCACCTGGAGAAGGAGTCTGCCCGCTCCATCGCCGACGGGGCCATGATGGAGGCCGCCAGCATCTGCGTGGGACAGATGGTGGGAGCTGCTGCCCGGCCCTGCCGGGGCACGGGGGTGCTGCACTGGCACCAAAAACGGGGCTGGGAGGTGTCTGTCCTGCCCAGGGCATCTCCCAGCTGATCTGGCTGGAGGTGTTTTTGCAGGCAGCAGCTTTCAGGGCGGGTTTGTTCCACGAGCAGAGCCCAAGGGGGGTGAGCAAACAGCGTCCCTTAAAGCCCTGTCCTCAGAGTTTGGGGAGTTAGTGCTTATGGGAAAGGTGGGCTGGGAACTAATTTTGGGTTGGCTGTGGGGTACAGGGCTGTGCACCCATGGGAGACTCGTCCCACTGCCCCAGGGGACCCACCCTGGGTCACCCAGAGCCCCCAGAGCCCCCAGAGCCCCGTGCCCAGTGGTGTGGGGCAGCTGTGATGTTTCCTCTCTCGCTGGCACAGGGGCCGGACCAGGTGTACGAGGGCATCACCTTCGAGGATTTCCTTAAGGTTGGTGGCATCTGCCAGGAAGGAGGGAGCTGGAGGGCCTCGGGGAGCTGGGGTTGGGCCCCTGGCCCTGCTCAGCCCCGTCCCCCTGGCAGATGTGGCAGGGGATCGACATCGAGACCAAGATGCACGTTCGCTTCCTCAACATGGAGACCATCGCCCACTGCTACTGAGGGGGAGGAGGAGGAGGAGGAGGAGGAGGAGAAGAGGAGGAGGAGGAAGAAGAGGAGGAGGAAGAAGAGGAGGAGAAGGAAGAAGAGGACTCAGCAGCTCCATGTTCCTGGCACCGAGCGCTCTGTCCCCGCCCGCGCTGGGGCTGCCGCTGCTCTCTAGAAACATAAGAGGCTTTTATCTGTAATAAAAGGTATTTCTCTTTTTACTCCCAGCTCAGAAATGCTCCGTCCATCCATCCCCCAGGGCCTGCTGGGGTCTGTCCCTGTGCAGAAACCCTCCACAGACCCTGCTCTCCCTGTAAATCTGCGTTTTCAGCCTCTACCACGTGCTGCCCTGGGGAAGGAGCTGCTGTGAGCCCCCTGATCCCAGGCCAAGGGGAGAGTGTGCAGGCAGGGATGGGGATGCCGAGGGGCAGGATGGGGAGGGCAGCATCCTCAGCACCTGGAAGGACAATCACATCCCACTCTGCATCCCCACAGGATGCTCAAGCCGGCAAAGATGGAAACAACTCATGGAATAACCTCAATTTAAACCCTAACCAGCCCCCCCTGGCTG
>NW_021940671.1:3498000-3499443 GCF_001715985.3 Manacus vitellinus | reverse complement strand
ACCCAGCTGGGTGTCTCCCAAAGCTGTGGGACAGCGCTGTGGCACCTGAGGTGTTGGTTGAAGTGTTGTGGTGCTGGCACATGGTGCTGAACCTGGGCTGGGTGGTGGGAGCAGGATTGGTGCTGGGTTGTCAGAGCCAGGGTTGGTGCTGGACCTGGGCTGGGTTGTCAGAGCCAGGATTGGTGCTGGTGCTGCCAGAGGGGCTGAGCACCAGGGTGTGGGAGGGGATGGCAGTGATGGAGCTCCCGGCTGTTCCAACACAGCCATTCAGGCCCTGTGAGGGGCCCCGGGGCTGCCCCACAGCTTGGTCTGTGTTTGTAGGGCTCTGGAGTTCCAGTCCTGCTCTCCTCCAGCTCCTCTGGACACCCCCTATCCCTGGCTCACATTCAGCAGCACCACAGTGGCACAATCCAGGGCACAGGGTTGGTGCCAACCCCCCAACTGGCACTGAACGTCTCCTCCTCCTCTTCCTCCTCCTCCCTGGACCACCACCCACTGCTCCCTTCCCACCCCACAAACGTGAGAGCACAACATCCAGCTCCTCCCAAAATCCCCAGGTTTCAGGAGTCAACCCAGGCTCCTTCCCCTGTTTTCTCACTGGAATTTCCACACAGACACTGCAGGACCATCCCGCTCCCCGAACCAGCTGCAAGTTCCATGCTCCTGGTCACAGTCCAGGCCCTTTTCCACCCCTGGATCTCCCAGAGGGGCTGTCTGTGCTGGGAAGAGCCTTTGATGTTGCTGGGACTGCAGGGTTTGACATCAGGTCGTGGTCCCACTCCCCCTCCATGCTGGTTTCCTGGGAGGAGACATCCAAAGGATTCCATGCCAGCCTGGGCTGGGTACACCGTGCAGTGCAGGGAAGTAGAGGGCAGGAGGACTGAAGAGTATTGATAAGAGGATAATTATTACCCCTTGAGCTAATTAGCTGTCCCCAGGTATTTTGTGGGGTGGTGTGGAAAGTGTGGGATAAGGGACTGAGGGAAGCAGAGGCTGGAGCCAACACAACCCTCTGCAGGAAAAGGGATGAGGTGGAGAGCAGGAGGGAGGTGAGAGGGGGAAGGGAGGGCCCAGGGAAGATAAGCCTGATCCTCATCCCAGCAGTGGCTGATGCTGAAGGCCTGGTCCTTAGGAATGGATCCTCCAGGGCAGGAGCAACATTCCTGTGCCAGAGGAAAGCCAGGGAAGCACAACCCAGGGTTGGTGTTACACACAGCAAACCCCGGGATAACAATCCTGTGAATCACTGGAAAATCTGGCAGAGCCCTGGGGAACCTGGCAAGGGAGAGGCCTCTGTTGCAGCCCACAGCAAAGCCCAGAGCCTTCCATGAAGGATAATAGTTCTGCTATGGGGCTCAGATGCTGAGCCCTGTGAGGAGGCCCAAAGCTCTGTGGCAGATCCCAGCCGTGGTCAGCAGAGGGGAACTGGAAAACTGAAGCTCT
>NW_021940671.1:3492876-3497554 GCF_001715985.3 Manacus vitellinus | reverse complement strand
TCCCATGAAGAGGCATTTGGCCCAGAGGCTGAAGGTCTACATTTCTGGCCATAAATCTGCCAGTGGCACAAATCCTGACCTGGAATAGGCCCTTTCCCACTGAGTTCTGCTCTATAATCCATCAGTACTTCAACCACTGCCACCCCATCTTCCCCTCTGGCAGCAGGGACTGGACTCAGAGGTCCCAGGGACTGGGAGGGGTTGGGAAGACCCCAGCACTGCCCAAAATGTAGGTGAAGGTTTTAGGACCATCCACAGAAGGCAGAAATGAGTGGCCAAACGTCATTGGAAGACAAGAGGGGGCAGAGAGGGCAAAGCCAAGTGTTTTTTGCACCACCTGGGCACATTGGCACCACACATCCCACCCCTCCCTGACAGCAGCTGGAACAGGGACTGACAGAGGTGGGTAGGGGCAGCAGAGCAGAGGCCGAGTGGGAAAGGCCACAGGGTGAGAGGGGAAGGTGCTGCTCGAGGTAGAGACCCCTGTAGTCCCTCTCTGCACAGAGAGCACCCACTGCTCCTCTCCCACCACTCCTCAGCACCAGGAGAGGGATGGCAGCCCCCAAAATGCTGGAATCACCCTTCCCCCACTGCCAAGGTCACCAAACAGAGGCAAAAAGCACTTTCTGGGGGCCTTTGCTGGGGGGTTGGCCCCAGGATGAGTGGAGGGGCAGCTGGGGATTTTCCAGGGCGGATTTTCCAGCACAGCTGAGCACGTCCTGCCCTGTCCTTCCCGTTGTGCTGAGCACCCTGCAGTCACAGCTCCGGGCTGAGCACAGACAGCTCCCCTTTGATCTCAGATTCCCTTTGGAGCAGAGATCCTTCTCAGGAGGGAACAGACACCTCTTTTTAGCTGAGGGTCACTGTCACCAACAATAGACACCAGCAGTTGTTCTTGAGGCTTTTTCCCCCCTGAACTATTTCCCCCTCGGATGCCTTTGGATTTTTAGCTGTCCCTGATTACCCAGCCTGGTTGAGGGTCACCAGGCTGGCACATGAGCCCAGTGTGAGCCTCCACCTTCAGCCCAGCCCCTGCCAGGTCAGTCCAACCTGGCCCAGCATGTCCTGACTGCAGCTCCTCAACTCCAGGAGCCAAAACCAGCAGAGATGTCCCTTCCCAGTGACCACCCTTGTCTGACACAACTCTGGGCTCAGCTCTGCCCTCACCTGCAAAACCTGCACAACCTGCACACCTGCACTGGGCACCAGGAGTCCCCAGATGGGAAGCCCAAAGGTGGCATCACTCCCCACACACACAGGATGGTGGCTCCATTCCTGCTCTTGAAATTAAGGAAGAGGCTCCATCTAAATGTCCCCCGAGCCCAGCCTGAGCAGCCCAGGCCGTGTCTGCTCCACTCCAGCACCACTCCAGCACCCAGGGAAGTGGGACAACAGCCCTTTTCACAAACCACAATTCAGCTCCCCACAGGGATACTCTCCAACAGCCTGAGTGCCCTCATTTGCATTAGGAATGCCAGTTAAATGCACACACCACCTTCTGCTGTGCTGCAACCTCCTCAGTGAATTCCAGACACAGGGAAAACAGACCCAAAGGACCACCCTGGGACCCACCTGGAGGAGCTGCACCCGGAGCATGAACCAAGGAAAGAGGGAATTCCTTTCCCCACTGGAGGTGACACAAGCCTCCCAGGATCAGGATGGGTTGGTGACCAAAGAACTGGTGACTTGCAGGGCTGCTCTGCCTAAGGAAGCAAACATTCCACAGGTAGTGCTGCAAAACATCCCCCTCCTGTCGGCTCAGGGATGGGGCAGCCTTGGCACAGGCAGTGCAGGAGGACAGGGAGAAGCAGGGAGCAGGAATGTGCAGGTGGACTCCAGGAAAAGGGCTTGGACACCTGGGCACAGCACCAACTTATCAGCTCCTTGCAGCAGGGAGAGCAAGAGAGAACAAAGCTGTCCTGAGATAACAGAGCAAGATAAGGAGGGTCAGAGTGGGAACAAGCCAAGGGCTGGGGCAAGGAGGGAGGAGAACAACATGGAAACTCTCTCTGCTCAGCACATCAGGAGTCACAAGGCTGAAGTAACCCCCCAAAATCATTTATGCTGCAGAAATTTGTCAGGTTTCTGCAGAACTCTCAGCCCAGCTGTGTGTCCGTGACACTGCTTGATCTTCCAGGAATGGAGGGAGGGAGCTGGCTTCCCAGAAAGAAGAAGAAAAAAAAAAAGAGAGACCAAAGCTTTATGAAAGATCAAATTTATTGGTCAGACAGAATGACTTTGCCTCTTGCACTGTTTGTTATCCATCACAAGGAAAAAGCCAAGTGTTAAAAATCAAAACCATGAGAAATTTGGCTTAGGGGTCATGGAAAACCACCCCAAGGCAAAGAAGGAAAAGCTGCTCTCCAGGCAGGAGGGCAGCAGGAAGCTCTCCAGTGACTGGAGAAAGGTTGAAGTGACAGCCCAGCCCCTCTCCTGCAGGTTTGGGCACATTCCTTCACCCCTCCCTGGCACTTTTACATCCATTCCACTAATCCAGTAAAAAAAGATGTTAAGTTAAAACTTAACCTCAGCTGAAACAGAATTGGCAGGGCTTTGGTTTGCACCAGTAGGTTTCCAAGGGCAAATCACAACCACAGAACAGTTTTAAAGGAGTAAAACAGATCCAGGGCTGGGGCTCTTGTTCTACAAACTGGTTTTCCCTGTGCCAGTGCAGCCTGGGTTTAAGGTGAGTGCACCTTCAGCCTGGGGGCTCCTCAACCCCAGGCAGGGGCACTGTGCCCAGCTCATCCCTTGTGTTTCAGGCTCAATTCCCAGTTTGGAAGCATCAGAAAACCCTCCCTGATCCAGCAAAGAACACACCTGAGCCATTGCAGCCCTTTGTTCCAGTGCAGGGGGCTGGTTCACCCTGAAAGACTCAGGAACAAACTCCAGAGACACATGTACGCAGACAATTAAAAAATATTTAATCCAGAATTTTAGAGGATTTAAAAAAATAACTCATTTTAAAATCATTCTGATGTGTGTGGCCTGCTGAGTTCCCAAGCATCCAGTCTGGCCTGGGGCCAATCTTCCCTTCCCTCTCTCCATCACCCTCCCCTCTCCCAACCTCTTGTGCATGGTCCTGTTCCTTGACACATTCCAGTGCATTCCAAGGAAAACAAGCACGAGCAGCTCGTTACCAGGACAGAGATAACAAACATGAGGCTCAGCAACGTGCTTCCCCCAAGTTCCTGGTGGTTTTTTTCCCCCTCTCAGGGCAGGCAGGAGCTCCTGAGTGTGCTCCCACCCCTCACACTGTGCCCCTCGGGCTTCCTGACCGTGTCCCTCTGCCCAGGTGGGACCAGCAGCATCCTTCCCACAGGCAGCAGGGTTTTGGTTCACCCTGCAGTGTGATGTTCCCCTTCACTCTCCCCTCCAGCAGGGTGGCCCTCTGAGCAGCACCACGTTTCAGTGATACGCTCCAGGGCAGCCTTGAACTCTTTGGGTTCCTATCCCCACGTTTTGGCGAATCCCAGCCCGTTGTCCCGCAGCCAACACCCCCTCTGAGGTGCTTGTCCCACGTGGATGTTGTCCTGCCTGGCCCCCAGCAGCCCAGGAGTCCCTAAATGCTGTCATAGGGCATGGCCAGGCCGATGTTGTAGTTGTAGCCCGTGAGCTCGTCGTAGGACGAGCGGCAGATGGGGAGGACACTGTCCCCTGCCAGCTGCTCCCCTGAGAACTCGTAGGAGTAAATGATCCCTCGATACCTGCATGGAACACAACCAGGACACACCCCTGAACCTTCATCACATCCCAGGGAAAGGAATTATCACCATAAAGGATCGTCCCAGTTCAAGAACTCGGTGCTTCAGGAGCTGATATAAAACCCCTTCCCTCCTGCACTAGTCACAGTTTAACAGAACATCCCTCCTGCCTCCTTCCAGGGACCCAGCAAGCCCTGGGAATGAATCATTCCCTCCAGCACTGCAGAGACGTGACTGTCATCTGCTGAAACGTCTCCAGCCTGCTCAGGACGGGGGCAGACGAGCCCATTGTCGTTTGATAGTTCAATCACACACGGAGCAGCCCGAGATGCAAATACCAAAACCTGCAGTTTAAATACCAGTAGTTTTCCTTCAGGAGGAGATATCACTGCTAATATTTAGAGCATGGAAAAGGCTGCATTCCCTCTCTGGCTTCAGTGGCCTTTATGTTCCCCCGCTGAGAAAGAAATGCATTTTTTCGTGCTGAAAGAAAATAAAGAGCCAATTCCTCCCTTGTTTTGAAAACCTTATCCTTAAACTTTCTTTTTTTTTTTTTTTTTTAAGATGCTTTACCTCCTCTGTTCCTGCTCTGGATTATGACTCAGGGGCTTAGTGTGCTATTTAAAAATATATAAGGGAGAGCAGATCTGTGAGAGCTGCCTTAACTCACTTGCGGTGCACGGCGGGGTCGTCGTCGGCGCTGCCGCTGCCCCGAGGGTTCCTCTCCTCAGGGATGTTTGCCGTGATCAGACTGTGGGAATTGAACCACACGTGGCGAACCGGGTGCCTGGAAAACAACCCACAGCTCTGGGTGAGCTGCCACCTGCACTGCACTCCCAAAATCCAAGTGCAGGAGAGGGATCGCTCAGGATTGAACAAGGATTCGTTTAAGTCAACGCTCGTTCTATGGCCAGAGGTTGGGAACCTGCACCTCTGACTCTTCTCCAGCCTGGAGCAGATCCCACATCTTCTAT
>NW_021940671.1:3477462-3491631 GCF_001715985.3 Manacus vitellinus | reverse complement strand
CTCCTCGTGTGGCCCCTCCAGACCCTTCCCCCTCCTCATGTCCCTCCTTAGGATGCTCAATCTGGTCTTCACTCCTTTTCTCTCACTGGGGAATAAACTCATCCCAAACCACTGCACCAGCATTTTCTGTCCAAGCAGGAGTAACTTCTCCCCTCATCTCCACGACCCCAATGTGTCTCCTGTCACCTCCCCTGGCTCCTGCCCTTGTTTTCCATTCCCAGCCATGGATAACACCACACACAGCCCTTATCTCAGAAGGCCTGTTTGATTGAAGGGATCCCTTCTGATTCCTCTATAGATTAAACAGTATTTCAAATGTTTAATCTAATGGTTTCACTTGGAGTCCATCCCCCAGCTCAGCCCTGCCCTGCCTGCCCTCCTCCTGCAGCAGCACTAATGAGCGTGCCAAGGAGACAATCAATGGAATATTGTCCTTAATGCATCAGCCACATCACAACAGGCTTTATCATTCCCAGGGTCAACAGGGAAGGCAATACCTGCTATTAATCAATGACAGCTCCAGCCTGAACTTCTCTGCCTGTAAATACCTCATCTAGCTCCTCTTTGGGGGAAGAGGTATTAAAAAAAAAAAAGAAATCAGGATTTATCTACTCATTTTATGGCTATCACTCAGAGTTACAAGGGGCTAAATCCTTGAGTCTTCACCCAAATGAAGCCAAATCCCTGGGAATTGTGCCTTGATCAGGAAATCTGAATTTGGCTGTGGCAGCTGTCAGCTCCAGGATACTGATCTCTGCTTGTACTCCCAGTACTGAACTACTTGTGCTTTCAGTACAAACTGGTATTTTGGTATTTAAATGAGTTTAAATGCCAGCCTGGCTTTGATCATCACCGTGCAGGGAATGTGTGAATGTGAGGAGCAGAAACACAGGGACTGTGGTGGGATACACTGGATAGAGAGAGCCAGGACCAGCCACTCTGAAAACAGCCAGCCCAGTGTTTTAAATGTAAGGTTCAGTAAGCAGAGTGGTTGGGGATGGGGCAGGGAGAAGGCAGGAACTGAACCTCATGGAAAATCCAGGAGAGAAAACCTCCCTGGCCTCCAACACCGACTGAAGTGCTCGTTAACTAACGAGCAAAAGCCCAAGACAGCTAAAGGGCACACAGAGAAAGCCATGACTGCAGCTGGGGAGGCAATCTGTTCCCAAATCACATGAACACTGAACAGAACCCTCCACAATTCATCCTTTTGGTGCCTTTTGGATCATCTCCTCCCCACACTCCTCCCGTCAGCCGGACCCCACGAACCCCCCGGGACAGGCCCCCCCAGGAGTTACCTGGCGTGCATCTCCCACAGCTTGGTGCCCATCCGCTGGTCCCACACGCACACCAGGCCCTCTTCCCCTCCACTGACGATTTTCCAGTCGTCCATCTGCACTGCAGACACGCCCAGCTGGTGGGCGTAGAGGGAGCACACGGACTGGCCCCCGCGCAGGTCGAACACCCTGACCCTAAAGCAAAGCCAGGGAGAACAAACAGGCATAAAAACCAGCTGTGGACGTGCAGCCTTGTGGGTTCTGAGAGCACGGGGATCTTTGGGGTCGTGAAAATGTTATCTGGGCCAGCAGCAGCAGCCCCGTGGCCACTGCAGGGCTGGAAAACCAGTTCGGTCCATATTTTTCACTGCTGAGTTTTTACCTCGGACTTCTGGTTATCAGAGGGTTTTTCAGGCAGACTTCTCCCACCATACAGCACTTCCCTGACTCTTTACAAGTCCTAGGACCTAAAGAGGGAGTCTTTACAGTTCCTAAGACCCCAACTCTGAGGTCCTCAGCACAGGGAGGACGTGGAGCTGCTGGAGAGAGTCCAGAGGAGGCCCCGGAGATGCTGCCAGGGCTGGAGCCCCTCTGCTCTGGAGCCAGGCTGGGAGAGCTGGGGGGGTTCACCTGGAGAAGAGAAGGCTCCAAGGAGAGCTGAGAGCCCCTTGCAGGGCCTAAAGGGGCTCCAGGAGAGCTGGAGAGGGACTGGGGACAAGGGATGGAGGGACAGGACACAGGGAATGGCTTCCCACTGCCAGAGGGCAGGGATAGATGGGATACTGGGAAAGAATTCCTGGCTGTAAGGGTGGGGAGGCCCTGGCACAGGTTGCCCAAAGAAGCTGTGGCTGCCCCATCCCTGAAAATGTTCCAAAAAAGGCTGGATGGGGCTTGGAGCAACCTGGGCTAGTGGGAGGTGTCCCTGCCCATGGCAGGGGTGGGACTGGATGAGCTTTAAGGTCCCTTCCTACCCAAACCATCCTGTGATTCTCTGAGCCCATGATCCAAAATATAAGTGCAATTTGGAGAAAGCTCCTCTGTCTGTGCCTCCCAAAACATCAGCAATGCCCTGAGGCACCAAATCCTGTGTTTTGGGCACACTGCTAACACACCCTACCCCTGGTACCCAACCCACATCCACTTGAGATGAGGGATAATATTATTACCAGGATCAAGAAAACGACTGTGATTCTAAAGATTTCAGAAGACATTAAATGTGTGGCAAATTAAAACACAAGAAAAGGGAATTACATATTTATACCCTTGACTTAATCACTAATATTAAAACAAAGCCATCCACAGGCACCCAGCAACCAGTATCTCTTCTCACTTCAAAAATGCAGCCACTGACTGTGGGCAGATTTTAGGTACATCTGGTTTTCAGACATTATTGACCACTCAGACAAAGCACTTGGAAGAGAAACGTAAGGAAGACTCAGCCAGAAGAGAACTACAGGAAAAGAACTCAGGATTTCAACCACTGCAACAAAGGCCACAAAAACAGTTCAAGTTTTAAACCCAGCACATATCACAAAGGAGTATATTTTTCTGATCCTTATGTCAGGATCCAATATATCAGGATTAAGAGATGAAGCATCAGTGAATAAATAAATGCAGCAAGGAAAGGCGAAATACTGATCTCAGATTTGAAAGGAAGCCAGAGAAAGTTCCTCCCAGCTGATGGCCATCAGGAGTGAAAGCATCAGGTCCACATTAATTCCACAAAAGGCCAAAACACACTTGTTCCAACACATTAACTGTGCTTTACTCCACACCCCTGCCACGATCCTAATGGTGTTGTGCAAGTCTTTCCTTTTCCTTTCTCCAACGGAGATTGCACCGGAGGATTTTACAAACAACACATTTCAGGGACTGAAAGAAAAAGGCAACAGAACAGTCCAGAACTCCAGCAGAGCAACATCCATCTGACATGCAGCAAAACATGCTGGAACGGGGCGAGGAACACGCTCCGTGTGGCTGCACGGCCGCCCCTGGGAACAGCCCATCCCTCAGCTGGGATGGTGACAAGGACTCGCTGCCTCCAGCTCCAGCAGAGAGGAGCTTTGGCTACATGTTGGAGCAGTGCTTTGGGTGAGGATGGGGTATTTTGGAAGGGCTGCTGTCCTGCCTGTGCTCTGCACGGAAATCAAAGCTGCTCCTGTTCGGAAGGCTCAGCTGGAAGCGAAGATCTGATTGAGTCCTGCTTATTCCATTAGCGAGCGCCCGGGCTTCAGGCAGGTGTCCATCCTGGCACACCCCTGGAAGAATCACAGGCACACTTGTGCTGCTCAGATGTGCTTTGAAGGGAAGAAAGAGAAGCGTTTTGCCAATCTAATGCGATGCTGTAACACAGACCTGGCACGGCCCGGCTCCTCCTGCCTCAACAGCTGGGCTCAGTGGGAGCACTCCGGGCTCATCCCAGCCCTGGGAGCAGTGGGGAAGGTGTTCTCATGACCAGGCTTTGACCCTCCTGTTAGACTGACTCAAAATTAAGCTGCCTTGCCTCCAGGAAAGCATGGAATACATGTTTTGATCCGCGCTCCCGGCGACCGGGCTTGCCATGTGTTTGCTTTCCCAACGCCGCTCGCCAGCCCAGCTTCCAGCACGGAAAAGCAGGATCAGCACACGCTCCCTGCTGTCACATCTCTTGCCAGAGTGAAGCACAGCTCAGAAATCAAATAAATCAGTGATGCTTCAGGAGTGTTTTCGGTGGAGAGACAGATTTTACAGGTCCTACCAAAAACGTTCCCCAAGCGTTAACTTCTCAAAATCGTGGCTTTGAATAAAAGAACATCATATTCCAGTGAAACTGTGAAACTGCTGCATTTAATTCAAACTATAAGTGTTCCCACTGGCCACCAGCAGTCTGAACTGCCCTGGCAAGGTCCCTATTTAGTAGATTTGCTCCTTAATAGGGCTGTGGAGGTTCCAGTCTCATTCCACCTGTGGATGCCCAGCACCTTCATGCAGCAGCACATGAAGCACTGACCTCAGAGATACCCGTGGTCCTGCCTCCTGGATGCCACACTTGTTTGCTCAACTATTAATTCCTAACTTCTTGTTATTTTAGTGACAGCCAACCTCTTAAACTCAGTCAGTGCTTGAGCTGAAAAACCAAAAAGCTTTCTGGAGGGGAAAGGGCACAGACTCTAAAGGGAGTGAATCCCCATCCCATCAAAGGGATATGAGCTTCAGCTACTATCCTGTCACTGTGCAAGAGATCAAAATTGGAGGTAGTTTCACTGGGGTGCTTTGGAAAATCAATTATCTGCTTTTAGAGGGCAAAAAAAAGCCTCCCAAGGACTCAAGTCCACTTGTCAAACTCCAGATATTTCCCTCACCCTGAGTGCCGAGGAAGTGTGAGGTTTGCTTGCACTGCCTGTTCACTGAGAAAGGAGGGGGTGGGAAAAAAAAAAAGCTGTTTGACAAAATAATCATTTTTGCAAGCTGCTGCTCTGGCGGGACAGAGGTCTGGGATTTGGCAGAGGGAAGTGCCCGCCTCCCAATCTGATCCCACCACCACGGCACAGCACCACCTGCAGCCTGGTGCCCGGCACGGGGAAAGGAGGAGGGAAGGAAGCGGGAGCCATTAGGGACTGGCTGCCTGCCATCCCACATCTCCTTTGGAGCACTGGATCAGACCCCACCGACGACTCGCCAGGAGAAGAAAATCTAAAAATTGGACTCGGAGGGTCTTTTTAAGCACTTTAATCCTTTCGCGCTGCCTGTTCCCAGCGCGGCCGCTCCTGGCACCGGCCACTGCGCTGGGAAAATCCTGCTCCCCGAGCCAAGGAGTTAAAGAGAAAGCTGCTAATCAGCTAAATAGAAGCTGGAATCTGTTCATATGAAAGTCTCTTTTTTTTTTTTCCCTGTCACCTGAGGGACATCACAGTGTTCCCAAATACACTCTTGACATCGTTTGGCAGCCGGGCCCCTCTCATCCCCCACGATTCCTCCCCGAGGTTATTTTTTTAATATCAGAAAGTGAGCTTTTAAATGCCAAACTAATTTTGCGGGTGGTGGCGGGGAAGGGGAAGATATTCCAAGTGGTCTCGCTGGGCTGTGCACCAACTGTGTCCACCAAATGGCTGGAAAAGCAAAGTCTTCCCAGGGAGCTTCCCGAAAACAAAGCCCGCTGACAGCCACGTCCAACTATTACCTAATAGTTTGTTCCTCAAACTGTGGCTGCATTTGAAACGTTAAGAGGAGGAACCAATTCCAGCAGGTCCAGATGTAGGACAGCAGGATGGGAAGCCAGCTAATTGGAGATGGTGGCACTTACTTTCTGTCCTTGTTGCCCGCTACGAGCATGTGGGGAGGGCTGTCGTGGAGGTTGACACACGTGAAGTCACCTATGGAGTTGCCCACCTTGGTCAGGCACTGGTTTGTTTCCAGGTTGTAAAGAAGAATCTGCCAGAAAGGGGACAAAACACAGGATGAATTCCTCGTGAGCACGACAAAGAGGTTTTGCTGCAGCACGGAGCGGAGTTGTTACCACCAGAGATGTTCTGCTTGTTGCTTGATATGTAACACGTGATCAGGAGGCAGATTTATCCCTATTAAGAGGGGGATACAACACCCCAGAAATACACCTCTAGTATTCTTAGAGATTTTTAAAGCTTCACTCGTTGCCCAGTCCTCCAGCACAAAATGATCCTCTCCTCTCTCAACTCCACCCTTCAGACCTCTGCAGCTGCACAAATAGGAAATAAATAGGCAGCATCAGTGTCTCTGCTCTGGCAAATGCCGAAATAATACCTACAGATTGTGTAATATCAGGGGGGACACAACCTCAGAAATAAGGGAATTGGGTTTCCCAGTGGAATCCATCAAGGAGCAGGGATGCACCACCAGTGCCACCCAGCAGCAGACAGGGACAGCTCCCAGGCAGTTTCTCCAGGCCAAATCTTTAAAGCCTCTGAGGAAAACCAAACAGTTTCTTCCCCAATTTGAATATCTGAACGAGTAGCAGGAGTGAAGAGCACCAGCACTGAGAAGGTTCAGACAGATGGGCTGAGAGAGGCAGGGCCAGCCAAGTGCAGCCGAAATCGCAGAGCAGAACAGAACACGGGCCCTGCTGAGAGCTGTGCTGCACATCACACAGACCAGGAGGAAAATCACATCTGAAGTGGCAGCTCAGATGGCAAAGGCATAAAAACAACCCTGATTTTAGGCAACATCCGAGATGATTCAACCAGAGCCCGGACGAGAGGGACGAGTTATTCCCCCTCCTCAATCAGTTCCATCATGTTTGCTGTCTTTCCTCTGGGGCCAGATGAGATTTATCTGTTTGGGCCTTTCAATTTAGGAGAAACGAGTATTTTTAGAAGCAGGAAAACGTGCTGGTCGAAGCCCAGTGGAGCTCAGCACTGCACCTGGCCTTACATAACTTCATAAACGTTATTAAATTTCACGGTGATGCTCCTTTCAATTAAGAGAGACCTGTGACCATGAGAGGAGTTAATGGTACTTAAAATATCAGCAGAAACTCATGGCAACATCAGCATGGCCAGGCCAGCCTCACATCAATATCCTTTACTTCTAATTTGCTGGTTATATCCAGTGCAGCTTTAATAAATATTACACAGTCTGTAGGTATTATTTCAGCATTTGCCAGAGCAGAGACACTGATGCTGCCTGGCCTTTTAACTTCCTATTTGTGCAACTGCAGAGAACTGAAAGGTTGAATTAAGGGTTGAATTAAATGAAGGGAGGCTCGTTTTGTGATGCAGGACTGGGCAACAAAAGTGAAGTTTAAAAGTCTCCAGGATTTTTAAATCCAGAGGATTTACAGGTTCCCTCCACCTGCCATTTCTCCCAGCTAAAGAGCAGGCAGGGTTTTATTCAGACATATTATCAGCTCCCTGTTAGGATCAACACATTCACATCCCACTTCCTGAGGCGCTTATAAGATTTGTAATCTCCCAACTAGTCCTTTGTGAACTTACCTGCCTCAAATACCAGTCTTTAACACGTTATTTTTCATCCTTAAGACCCGAAAAACCAAAGCAATTTTTACTCAAGCTCTGTAAAACCAGGAAGGCTCTGTACTTGCAGCGAGGCTTAGGGCATAGAAGTTGCCAAAAAATTCATTTCAACTTGCCCACCAAGGAAAAAAGTTGCTACAAACTGCATGGAAATGTTAATCTTTGAGGTCCAGAGCAATTTTACAGGCTGTTCTCACTCGCAGCCCAGCTCCCAACAGCTCACTAACCAAACCCAGAGATAATGACGTTCTGGCAAAGGGGCCTCGAAGAGTTTTCACTGCAAAGGAAATTAATATCTGGGCCTGGCAACCAAATTTCTCCTTGGAAAGTTCTGAACAAAAGACAAAGTCAATAAAGTGCTGAATTCAACCTAAGAACAATAAGTGACGGGGTCAGCAGCAAAGTATTCCAGCTCCCAGTTGAGCCTCTTCCCAGCTGGACGGAAAAGCTCCGGAGGGGAGAGGGCCAAAAGCTGCTTTCCCAAAAGCCCCCCGGGGCTAATGCTGACAGGGAACATCCAGAAACTATTAATTTACCTAAATGACCACGGCTCCCATCTACCCCATAAACATATGATATGTCCTTGAAAATTCGGTTATGGCCGTGGAAGGCCACAAGGAAAAATTGCTTCCACGTGGCATTTAAAGATCCCCCCGCCCTCCATCGGAGCAAATGTTACACGTTCCCCTCTTTGCAGCCTCGGTTCCAGCCCTGGGGCAAAACTCACAGGTACCACACCAGCTGAAAAATCACTTAGTTCTCCTCACACAACCTGTAGGTGGCCACTAATTTAAAGCATTCGCAGCTAAGAATCTGTAAAAAAGTAAAGCTTCGCATCCACAAAAATGGAAGAAAAGCTTCTGTCTCATCATCTCCTACCCCCTCCAACGCCTTCTCCTCTCATGCCAGCCTCTATTCTTTTAAAGACTGTTCATTTTAACAATCAATAACAGCACTGATTGCTAAAATAAAATTTTACTTTGAATTTTATCACGCTCACGTGTCTCTCTAGCCAATTAGCCCCGTCACTGGAAGATTCTCTTTGTGATCTTCAGGATTTGTCTATCTCGAAATTCAACTTGTCCCCAGTGATTTCATGCTCTGCAAATGAATTTCAACGTGTTTTCGTGGCAAGCTGATAAGTAAAGAAGCAAAAAGCACTCAGGAGTGCCTTTTTTTTTTTTTTTTTGAAGTCTGAATAACGATTTCTTGAAGACAAGGAGTTTAAAAGCACACTGAGGACAATTTTGAAGTTCTGATGAGCTCTCCTATAATATCCCAAGGCAAGAAGGATTTTCTTTACAAAGGCCAAGGAGAAAGAATGGAAATACCTGGTCAATAGGGACTTGAAATAAGGGCCTGTGTGTTAAAGGGCAGATAAAGCCTAAGATCTCTGGGAGGTTTATAATCCTGTAATGCACACTGCAAGGGGATTACCCTTTTAAAGGTATTTATAATCCCATAATGGACACCCAAGACCAGTGACCTAATAGGTACCAAGTGAAGGTAAGTGAACCCAGAGCATCTGGGTGTGAAATGAAGTGTCCTGGGATAACACACTAACGAGATCCCTGCCCCCAGAGGGACCTGGGGGGACACACAGGGGAGAAAAAGCATTAAAGACCCCGGGCAGACCTTGGGGGGACCCCAGGCACGGGATAAAAAGTGTTACCTATTAACCTTGCCCAGATGAAAAGTCGGAGCCCTCGGCCAGGAGCCAACCAACCTCCCAGAATGCCCCATAATTCAAGGAGCCAGGAATAGCCAGAGTACCTCCACCATTATGTTTAGTTAAAGACCACAGAGATTAGAAAACACATTATCCACCTCGGAGGCGATTCTTGCCATGTTACAAGTCCCTTAACGACCTTTCCCATCCCTCCCTCTCCCTCTCTCTCTTTTAATAAGGCTGAGCAAATGGGACTTCATTTTATCCCGTTGCCACAGACCCGTGCTATTAATTATTCATGCTCATACTCTCCCCTTTTGTTAAGGCAGTGCATTAGACTAATTTCCCTCTTCACTGGGTGACTTGGGCGAGGCTCAACCTGTGGCCACTCTCGGACAGACACTCCAAGAAGCTGGAAAATTCACGAGCCAAGGGAAGGGAAGAAAGGCAAAGTTACTGCAGAGCAGTGGGCACGGGGAACTCTCTTTAAATGCTGTCCAAGAACTCCTGAAAGAGGAGGAAAATTAATT
Organism: Manacus vitellinus; assembly: GCF_001715985.3. NCBI lineage: Eukaryota > Metazoa > Chordata > Aves > Passeriformes > Pipridae > Manacus > Manacus vitellinus. The sequence continues at coordinate 3,482,168 of NW_021940671.1, read as the reverse complement.
CCCGAAGAATGAAAGCCTCTGCAGCCAGAAGAGCTGAGCTGGGAGCTTTGTTACACCGTGCAGCTAAGTGAGGTCAAGCGTGGCCGATGTACTCTGGGTTGAGATACTTCCAAGAAAAACCAAGGAACTGAAGGGAATGCTGTTGATGGAACTCTTCCATGCGTGTCCAAGACCCCAGCAGGTGTTTGGGGATCCTGGGTTGCCGGAGATGTCTTTTTTGGATGGGAACACTGAAGCAACAAATCCCCGAGCGCTCGTTATCAAAGAGCCTGTGGTACTTTCAACAGGAGCAGGGGTGTCCAACCCACCGTCCTGGCCAGGAGCCAGCACACCACTGCTCTGGGGAGGAGCTGCTTTCCCTCTGCAATCCCAGCCCTGCCTTCCTCTCCAAAGTTATGGCACTGCACGGCCAGGGAAGACCGAGCTCTCTCTCAGAACTGGCTGTGTGCTGGATTTGTAGTTCTTATTTAGCTGAAGTATCGAAGGGAGGGTGATAAATGTCAGCAAAAAGTGCAATTGTCAAACCACACTCGAAACCTACATCCTTTTCCTGGCTGAACAGCACACAGGATACATTAAAGAGCCACTTTTTCGGAAAGAATCGTTTAGGACGGAGCTTTCTGTCATTTTAGAGACAGAGGATCAAAATAAAACAAACCCAGGAACAAGCAGCAAGCCTGGGTACAGAATTTACATTTATTTTCATTTATTCTCCCCTTTTCTTTCTGTCCATCCCTCTGCCAACTGGAAAAAAAAAAAAAACATTTCCTGAATACACACAAATATTGCCAGCAAAAGAAAGGGTTGTGAGATTTCAAGCCCCCCCCCCCAAATAAAAAGGGATCCTGTTTTTTTCTCAGATTGAACCCATCCCATTTCAGAGGGTATCCACATGCATTTGTGGCAGAACTCATCAAATTAAATACAACATATGGTACACACTGCTGCAAGTTGGGATTTTTGTATCTAAAGCGAGGCGGAAAAAATAATATTTTTAAAGTTTACAAGGCTCAGGGGCACAGTTTCCCAGTGCAAATGTATTGGATTGCCTACTGTAAATATGGCACATGACACTGCAACAACAACGAAACCAATTTCACTGTTAACAAATGCAGGGTCAGCACGTTGAGACTTGCACCCAGAGATAAGTGTTCTGGCTCCATAAATTTAAAGATGAGCTAAGATTTAAAAGGAGCAGCTGAGGGAGACAGACAGACAATCAGAGAGAAAGAAAAAGAGTAAATCAAACACAAAACAGCCAGTTTGGAAAAAAAAAAATAAATAAAAAAAAAGCAGTTAATATCCATGAATAATGGATGTTTGATTTAAAAGCAGTTTACTCCAATATGATGTAATTTTTGACAATCAGCCAGAGAGACTATTCTGCAGGTTCTTGCCAGATATAAGTCATTGTGCAAGGCTGGTAACACAAGGGCTCCTCTGAGCATGCGGAAAATTGACTTTCATGCCATCCTGGAGGTGACTTTGTGCTGGCAAACCCGGGCTGAGCCGCACCGAGAGCCGAGAGCCGCGCTCGGACCCGCGGGAACAACGGAGCTGGCGGCAAATCCCGCCGGAGAGGCGGCTCCCCGCTCCTCCCCACCTGTGCAGAGTCACCCACGGAGCTGGACACAAGGGGAGGGGGTTGGGTTCTTTCCACTTGGAAGTTTTTCTCCCCCTGCCCCGAGTTCCGAAGTGAGACTCCAAGCTGGTGGGAAGAAGGAGAGCCAAGCCCTGCGCCGGCGCTGCCAAGGCACCTGCAGCCCTCGCCGTTCCAGCGCCGGACACTGCCAGCCCTCGGGATCTGCCAGCCTGGATGGGCTTGGGATGGGCACAGATGTCTGCTAGGACTGCAGTGGGGGCACCAGGCTCACTGCCCTCGTGGCTGGAGGCTCCAGTGCCCACTGGAAGGATGGTGTGTTTACCCACCGAGCCACCCACTCGCGAGGAAAACAAGCCCAGAAATGCATTTCCCCCAACACAGGGGAAAGGAAGAGCAAGGGAGTTATTCAAAAGCAAGGGAGTTATTGAAAAGCAAGGGAGTTATTCAAAAGCAAGGGAGTTATTAAAAAGCAAGAGAGTTCTTAAAAAGCAAGAGAGTTCTTAAAAAGCAAGGGAGTTCTTAAAAAGCAAGGGAATTATTAAAACCTGAATGATTCTCTTGGTTTTGTATCACCTGGAATATTCATGGCCTGTCCTAACACCTATATTTTCCCAACCTGAGATACCCTATGTGCCAGTTTTGAGGCACTCACAGTGTTGTATAAATAGGGAAAAAAAGCAGAATGTCATCCCTGGCAGCCAATGCAAAAGGCATTGATTTATTCATTTTAACTTGCAAAATTATTTCTGGTCATTTACAGGGGTTAATCAATACATCATGTCAAACTCAGGCAAGGGAAAGTTTTGGTCTCTCTGCTGGACTCTGTTCCTTGTAGTGCCTGACACAGTTCAGGTCCTCAGAGAGGTTTGTTTCTCTGACATGATACCAAAGAGTTTATCAAGAAAAAGGTATTTAAAACACCTTTCAACACCTTCAAAGATCTGCTGACACTCTGCAGTCCTGCAGCTCCTCAAAGAGAAACAGTTGGGCAAGTCCCATATGCTCCAGTTCAGTCCTCAGCCCTTCTACCATGAAAACAGGAGTTCATAAAGATTAACTTATTGAAAAAAACCCCACCACCAAACACACTTTTAAAAGAAGAAAAATCAAGATAAAAAATTATTGGAAGTCTTTGGAACTCCCTGAGAACTGGAGACATGATGACATCAGAAAAGACACTGCAGCTTCTCAGTTAAAGAGAAGGATTTTAGTCAAAGTAAGGAGCAAGAAAGATATAACAGCTTATATCAAGCAGCCATGACCTAAATATATCATCCAAGAGAGACTGTAGACAATGAAATTCAATTTAAAGGATTATTTACTGAGGCTGCCCCATCCCTGGGAGTGTCCAAGGCCAGGTTGGATGGGCTTGGAGCAACCTGGGCTAGTGGAAGGTGGCACTGGATGAGCTTTAAGGGCCCTTCCAACCCAAACCATTCCATGATTCTGTGATTTAAGAGTTTATTTAGTTCACAACAGTGGTTAATTCTACTGGATACACTCAAACTGGGAAGCAGTAAAGAAACATTAAACACAGGAGTAAACCTAGGTAGGATTTCAGTGGCTGCTGAGAAGAGCCAGGTGAGGTTCAACACCTTTCATCAAGCCCAAAACCACCCAAATCCTCCCATGTTTATTAACTCTATCACCAAGAACTGCTGAATAGGTTCAAAAATTTGAACTGAATTTTAAATACAGGAAGAAAATCGGGTTTGAGGTTTTCCCTTCCCCACCCCGAGAGAATAAAAATGTCAAGAAACAAATTGCAAGAAATAATCAACCTATAAATGTCAAGAAATAATTCACAAAGCTCACCTGAACTACAGCAGGAGACCAGAGTTACCTGAGAGCAGATGGAAGGTTATAAATACCCCAGCTATGAGAAAAGCTTTGGTCAGAGCCTACAACCAGATTGCATCAGAAATCGGATGAAGTCAATGCTGACATTTATCATGCTCCATGTGTAAGGGGTTTATATTATATTACATTTTATATAGATATATTATTATCCATGTACAAGCCTAGATGGGAACACAGACCTCAGGATTTCCAGAGTTTGGAATTTAAGGGAAACAGTACATTCCATGCTGAGTTAACACAGCTGAAATATTACTGAATTATTGAACTATGATTGAAGAAATTCGCAGCATAACATAAAAAAAGAGCTCCACGAGCAATAACCAGACAAACTTCCAAGAAACAACAACATATTTGGGTTGTCTGATGCTTGAACTTCCCAGAGCTGAAGCATTTCTGTTCTCCCCTCACTCCTGCAAGGATGTCTGCAGTCTGACAGCAGGCAAGTCTAGGCCGTGGATTTGATGTTTTTCTCCTCTCCAACATAAAAGATGCTACGAATTTTATGCCTCAGATCTCGACTCTGCTGTCAGTTTTGGTTAAAATTAGAAAATGATTAAAAAAAAAAGAGAGAGAGAGGGAAGGGTGATGGCTTCCTGAACTATTTTCATCCCAGAGCAGGTTACTAAGGCGGGAGAAGGAAAACAAAGCAAACCCCGGCCTGAGAGGAAACCCAGCCAGCAGCAAAAGGGGGCTGGAATCCTCCACCATCAGGCTTCCAAGATGGAAAGCTCTCCCCAAGACAGCTTGTGAGCTGGTGCCCGGTGTAATCAGCCAGTGCACAGTCCCTTCACGTCTGTGGGAGCCGAGGAATTAGCCCGAGAGACGCTGGTAATTAATTTCCGCCGTGATGTCAGCGGAGCAGCGGTGCCAGGAGAGTGTCCTTGTCACACACATCCCAGCCCATCGCCCTGATTGGGATGCAGGGCTTAGCACAACCCACCCTGGAGGAGTTCAGGACTAAATTAGGAAGGATGTCTGGCCTTACAGAGCAGAGCTTGGGGCCCTGAGGGGGTTTCACAAAGGGGGTGGCAGAGGTGATGCCCCTGAATGAGGCGATTTTGCCTCCTGACCTCCCACCTCTGCAGGGAAAGGAGCTGGATTAGGGCAGCAAAGGAATTAATAAAGACAGCACAGCCTCCTCTCCCAACCCTACAGGTATTTATTTGTGGTGGCCTCCCCGGGGATCGTGCATTTTGAGGGGAAAGGAGATGCAGCTGGACACGTTTGTTCCTCACACAGAGGA
>NW_021940671.1:3458554-3476723 GCF_001715985.3 Manacus vitellinus | reverse complement strand
GATGCCACCGATGCAGCATAAACCAGGCGAGCTGGGCCCTGCTGAGGAGCAGAGATTGAAAAGGGTTTACAGTTGGCTGAATAATAATCCCTCCCTTCAGCCCAGGAGGAGAACACACAAAAACATCAAATTATTGCATAAAAGAATGTCTTCCCTCTCCTGCTGAAAGCTGGAGAGCAGGGAAGGAAGTGCTCAAGCAACATGAACTCTTTTTTTCCCTTTGTTAACGACGAAGGTATAAAAATCTTACCAAAAGAGAATTAAATACCTGGTTGGGCTCATTCAACAACCAGCCAAAGGTTTTGATCCCAAAGGCAGCTTCATGGGCAGACACATCCAGACAGGTGACAGGCTGGCCATAGACAGAGTGCAGGATTTTGCCAGGATCTTCTGCTTTCAGGAGATACACAATGTCCTCTGCAGCTGCCACTGCCACTGGGCTCCCCGTAACATCTGGAACCAGATTAAGGAAGCTGACCTGAAAAGAGCAGACTTTTTATTTTTAATACATCACAAATTCTTCTATATTATCACTGCCACTGGCTGAACTGAGCAAACTACCCATGTGTTATGTCCTGTGTCATCCCAATTATGGGTTAACTTCAGACAAAGACCGAGAATCAATTTTACTTCTGAATTTCTGCAAGTTTAGCTCCTATGATGAAATTCAGCTCACAGTCTTTAGAATGAGTCCATTAAAAAAAACCACACCTAATCAGAGCACATTACAATAAAACATCCCAAAATGTCACATCAGAGAAAGGAGCAAAACTTAACACACTCATCAGCTGAAGGACAGAGAAGCCACAGATTAAAGCACACAAAGGAAATATTGTGGCTGGAATGTGAATAAGGTGCTCCAGAAGAGGAAACACATCGATACAACTCACATGGAATTGGAACAGTTGATGTTTACCCTGCAATCATGTAGGGTTACCCTATAACAGAGACATCACATCCCTCTAGGACAGCCCAAATGCCAGCTCCCAAATCCTCTGTCACGAGACCATGAGGATGTTGCTCTTCCCATTTCAGTAAATAATGAAGATACAGCTGAAAAGTCTCACCGTGGGAAGGGTTTAAACTCCTGAACAGTTGATTTCTAACCCAGTCTTGGAAGATAGTGTGGAATCTGTGTGTCCCACAGGACAAACTGACTTGTCACAGCAAGCAAGATCCAAAAAATGGATTCAACTACAGTGGTGGTTTTACTGGAAAACCTCTTAAATCAACAAAATCCCCAAATATTTTAAGCACTGCAAGGCTGACTTAGCTTTGGAAGAGGGGATTAATCAGGGGTGGTTTAAATCCCTTCACACTCCTTAGCTGTGCACTCAGCTTCCTGCAATGGCAGAGGGGCTGCAGTACTCAATTATTCCCCTGCACTTCCTTCCCCTACCAAAGAAAAGTTGGTACTCTGAGACACAATAAAACTTGAGAGAACGGGACAGCTTTTGATTTTTAATTAAAACAGTCTCAAAAACTTCAGTTGACAGAAGGTGCAACCCGAAGAGTTCCAGCTTCACAAGTGATACTATTAGCTCTCCTGCAATATCCTGCCTCAGAATTAATCAGACAGAGCTGATCTGGAATGAGACCTGGAGCTTCAGCTCCAATTCTATGCGAGAAAACTGATTTACAAAATGAGCCAACCTAATGTTGACAGGGGAAAAAAAAAAAAAATAATTAAAGCCAGCCAACCTCCTGCACCATATGGACTCGGGTTCATTTTCACTCATAGCCTAAGCCAGCATTTCACCCTTGCTCTTCAGTGCTGAAAGGCTCATCCATTAACCTGCTCCAAAGCCAGAACCCTCAGCTGATAAGGCTGTTCTCTAGTTCAGGAAGAGTTCTACAAGACCCCTCTTAGCTTGCACCAGAAAGAATCACTGGATCAGGAGCTCCTGGAGGGAAGCTGAGCAGGCTGGGGACTCACCAGTTTCTGGATTTCAAAGGTTGCTGTGGTTTGCCAGAACCCTCTGTCCTCGGGGGTTTCCACCTTGACCTCGAAGCCCGACGCCGTGGCCACGGCTGAGCCCTCCGGCCCCAGGGCCAGGGCCTGGATCCTCTGGTTGTGCTGGTAATGATGGATTGGCCCCCGCCCCAGCAGCAGGTTCCAAACGCTGACAGTTCCTGGGCACCAAAAAAGAACCAGTGGGGGTCATCTCAGGACTTAACGAGGCTTTCCCACAGCATTTAAAGGGGTGAGTTCAAATCCATGGCCTGAAAAAAAGGGAATGTACAGAGAGGAGACTGCAGGGCAGGGAAGCAGAACTTTGGGATGCTGTGCTGCCTCTGAGCCACAAAACAGGTTCAGGGGAAACTGTATGTGCTCTGGCCTTAAGCTGAAGGTTTAGAGCAGTTTTCTGAGGAAGAAATTCTTCCCTGGGAGGGTGGGGAGGCCCTGGCACAGGTTGCCCAGAGAAGCTGTGGCTGCCCCTGGATCCCTGGAAGTGTCCAAGGCCAGGTTGGACGGGGCTTGGAGCAACCTGGGATAATGGGAGGTGTCCCTGCCCATGGCAGGGGGTGGGATGAGATGAGCTTCAAGGTCCCTTCCCACTCAAACCATCCCATGAATCTCTGATTCCAGGCTCTGTTGCTCTCTGTGATTCCCTAATTTTTGACTTTCCAATAACAGGATCTACCCTGAGGAAGACTCCTTGATTTCCCTCACATTTCCATGTTTGGAGAAGATCAGAATAAACAGCCACCCAAATTTTTGTTCTACTACAAACACACCCTCAAGTACCACAAAAAACCACCAAGGGCAGACCCACGCTCAAATTTAAGTCACTTTGCTTTGCACCCAGAAAAGTTTTAAAAGTGAGGAATCCGAAGCTCTGCACGCACAGGTCAGGGATTTTAACACCATTTTCAACAGTTTACAACCAGCAGCAAAACTCCTCATCCTGATGCTGTGGGAAAACAGAAAATGCAGAAGAACTGGTGGCACGTGGTGTGATTTTGGGGGCTGTCCTGTGCAGGGCCAGGAGCTCGACTCGATGGTCCTTGGGGGTCCCTTCCAGCTCAAGAGATTCTGTGATTCAAAAAGAGTACAAATCCCAAAGGATACAGGAGTGAAGTCAAAACACAACATATTTCTGATGGCATTTTTCCCAGCAGGGACCCCCCATATTCTATTTAAAATGCTGCTGCATTAAAGCCATAATCTGAGTAAGAGCAACCCGAGGCAGTTCGGAGCGGATGAGGGAACAGAAGGGCTGGGTGGAACTGGAGCCTTCTGGGCCACCTTTGCACTGAATTAAGGGAGAAGCAATCTTGAGGAAGGGCTGGAGAAGCCTTCCCTCGACTCAGGCATTAATGATGAAATGATTAATGGCAGCTCTTCCTTCAAAGGAGACATAAAAGCCCCGACAGGCAGCTGGGGATGGGCACCGATGCCAGTGTGCAAACACCCCCCCCAGTCCCAGAGGAGGTGAAGCAAGAGTGTGGTAATGAAACTGCACATAGTGAAATGGTATCTAAATGAGTTTAAATTGATTTATGCTCGCTTTTGTAAAGATTATTTGGTATCTGGAAAGTGCTACCGATGTGAAATAATGCAGATAATCCTTAAGATCCCTGTCTAATGGCACTCCCCCTGAATATTTATGTTCCTCACCATGGGAATGAGCACCATAATGGGGACCATTTTTGTTTTATTAGGGATGAATATTTAAATTAATCTGCTATTTGCCTAAACAATTAGCTGCCTCTGTTTGTTTACACAAAGCCAAAACTGCAATTAGGCTTCCATCAAAAAGATAAGTCCCGACTAAAACTGTCCCGATGGAGCCGTAAGGGCTCGGAGCAGAACTTCCCAAAATTACTTCTTAGCATAATGGTAATTATGTTAATTGCTTGAAAGGTAAATAACTGCTGAACTGGGTTGGAAAACCAGACTGGGAGCTTGTATTGCTCCCACTTAGCCTAAAACCAGTTAACAAATCCAAATGGGCAGCACAGGCTCCCTCCCCTCTGCAGCACGACTGAGGCACCTCCCGGCCTGCCCTAAAACAAAGTCTCATCTCCAGGATAGAAAAAGGGGAGAAAACAGGTCAGAAACAGAGAGATCAACCCCTATCAGTGATAAAACCCTGTGGGGATCTCAGATCATGGATGTCAGACCTGGAATTTCTGGGCAGCCCATGGGTATCCCTGCCAAGCTCCTCCAGGCTGGAGGATTTTCAGTTTTGGTTTTGTAGAATATTTATCCCAGTTAAAAACCACTTTTCTGAGGGGGGAAAAAAGATGTTGATTTGCTTTCAGTGAAGCCTTTTGTTTACAAACATCTGTGATGAGCATTTCGCTGTTTTCAGCGGTGTATTAAAGGATGAAAGTTCTGGAAAATGCAAAAAAACCCCCCACATTGAAGTCAAAGAACCCTCTTCTGACCACAGGAGCAAACTGGGAAACCCAGAATTCAGAGTTCTGCTCTCTAATTTTGGGTAACAAGTCATTATTATTATTATTATTACTATTATTATTATTACTGCATGTCAAACATCACAAAAAGAGACAACGGTGGAAATGGCTCCTGCAATAATAAAATGGTTTCAAGACGGGTATTTTTGGTTGCAACCAGATGTTCAATAGCAAAATCTGTCCAAAATAGCACAAAATGTTATCAGGCAAGCACAGTGTGTGCAAAATCTGACACACAACATGGTGGAAACATCCCTGGTAATACCAAAAACCCGAGTGACAAATTCACATGTAATGAAGGAGTAAAAAGGAAAGTTTGTGGGATATCCTGAGTTGGAAGGGACTGACAAGGATCATCGAGTCCAACTCCTGCATGAGAGCAGGAAAACATTATCCAGCTTTCCACAGAAAAAGCACCACTCCACGGGATTTATCAAGAGGTAAAGCTACAGGTGCTACTCAGAATATTCTGCATTTCACTGCAGACACAGCCACATGTATTTATGAGCACACCAGGCTCTGCACCAGTCCATCACGTTTGTGTAAGAGCAAAAAAAACCCTCCACGTGACAGTTTAAAGTTATTAGTGTGGCAACATCAAAGAAATCAGGGCTAAGATTTACCAGTCAGATGAGATCACTGCTCTCCACAGTCCCTGTTCCTGCCTCCAGCACTTCATTTCCAAGGTAATTTCTCTGCTAAGGTGAAGTTCAGGTTGCAAACATTCACTGTCCCTTTATTTTTTTAGCACTGAAGCCTCAGAAGTGTTAGGAAGTCACTAAGTCAGGATCAGCAGTGTTGCCACAGCTCACTAAAATCTGTGGTTGTTCCAACTGAACTCCAACAATAACTCCCCAGAACGATTCAGGCTTTCCAGCTCGCTTAGATTTGGTCTTGGCTCAAGGAGACAAGGCAGTGCAACCACTGACACTTGACAGTCACTGCACCAGCCTTGTTGTTTATCCCTCTGTGTCCCAGATCAGACAAAGAATTCAACTTCTAATCCAATATATTGCTGAACTGTGGCCTGATGAAAGGTCCATTTATTGCAATTCGCTCCAGATTGGAAAGTATTTGGATAAAACACTGACCATGAGCCTGCTGACCCTCACAAAGTGCACTGTTGATCCTGACTGAACTCCAAACTTTACTCCAAATTTAGGAGGTATCAGCCTCTTGCTGTATCAAAGGTGGATGGCTGGAGGCTCTTCTCTCTCCACGAGTCTCCTCTTTGCAGCTGGGAGCCCAAAAGACATCCTCCAAGCTGCTTTTTTACATCTATTTTCACGTAGTGCAGGCAACACACTTACCACAGAATCAATAATAATAATAATAAAAAAAAAAGTATTTCTTTTCCTAGAAAATCCTCTAATCCTCCGTCGGGGAGGAGAGGCAGCACAAACACAGAGGCAAACAGAGTGAAATCTCATTTGTAAATATTACAGTGGCTGTGTTTGGCAGGGCAATAGAGGCCCCTCAGAGCTCCTCCTGAGCTGGGCACAGCAGAGGAGAGGTGCCCACCTGGGCTCCCTGCTCAGGGAGGGAGGGAGGCAAGGCTGGATCTCGGGGTGGAACATCCCAGCCCTGACCCTCATGACCCGTTGCATCAGCTCTTCCACATTAAGACAGGCATTTGCTGTCAGCTAGTGGCTGCTGTCAGCCTTGGGAAAGATGTAAAGCAGTTTACATGTGTATTATCTGAAAAAAAAAAACCAAAACCAAACACAAAGAAAAATAAGCAAAGACACGATTTTGTCGGTGCTGGAGCAGGGAATCCAAATCTGCTCATGGTTTTCACTTCAGCTTCTAATCACAGCTCTGTGGGAAGGCCAGAAGCTGCTTAATTCACATCACCTCCACGTTGTTCCTGTTTGAGAGTTGTGGTTTTGCCCTTTCTAACTTCATTTAAATGAAATAAAACTCTTTTTTGCCTTTTGAAAACACCTGGGAGTTGGACTCGATCCTTGTGGGTCCCTTCCAACTCAAGGTATTTTTTGACTTTATGACTCCTTACAGGAGGGTTTTTCCTTCAAACTGAGAAGGTGAATTTATCTCCTCATATTTTTCAGGCATATCATGAGCCTAAGAAGTACAAACAGTAAAAGAACTGAGGTGGAAATGAGCACCAGCCCGGAGTATCAAAACTTCTTGTGAATTTTGAGTTTTTCCCCAACCATTTCTAGTCAGAGGATTCACTTTACCCTCAGCAGATCTTTGGAGTTCCTTAACTAACTTTTTACATTTTATTTTGACTTCCAGCAGGTGCTTATGAGAGATCAGACCCCTGTGATAAGTCTTGTCCTCACATCACCATTACCACACCGTTTTCCTCCCAGTGTTGCCAGGTTTTATCTCCACCCCCCTCCTCACAGGGATTTCCACCCTGGACAGCCCCTCAGAGAAAGTACAGGCAAGACAGAGAGTATTTCATTCCCAACTTGGGGATGCAAGAGGCAGAATTCCCATGACTGTGGTGGGAAATCACACACCACCTACCCAAACCACATGTTTGCACCCACAGCCACCTATATCCAACGGGAATAAAGATCCTGCAGTGTCCCTCACTTCTCCCTTCCTCTGAGCCAGTCTGTCCCTGCTCCTGCTCTCCTAGGGCATGTCCTGCCACCAAACCCACCACTCCACTTCTTGCAAAGAGGGCACAGAAGGGACAACACCCCCCAGGCAGCTTTGAGGGCACCAGAATGGACAAGACAGCAGGTTTCCAGAAGTCCCAAAAAGGAGCAGTGCCAAAATTCCCCTCCTGGAGCCTGCCAGCAAGCAGGAGCACTGCTGATCCCACAGCAGCCACCTTCCTGTGCTCCATGGAGCTGCCCTGCAGCTTGGGAAGGACCACCAAGCCCTGCCAGTGGGTCTCCAAGCACTCCACAAAAGGCAGCAAGTGGGGCACCTCCCTGCTGTGCCTACATGAGGACGGACACGGTGTTTAAAGGGAAGAATCCAAAAAGGATGTTCTCTTGCTGCAGCACATTGTTCCCCAGTCAAACTATGAAACTCCAGAGCGCAGGGGGGAGAGCCATGGCTAAAGCAGACTGCTGTTTCCCAAAAGCTGTGGCTCCCAGCCAAAGCCAGGCAAGCATGGAGCAGATGGAGTCCTGGCAAGGCCTCTCCTGTCCCTGCATTAGCAGCATCTGCTCATTACCCAGAACCCTCGCCTGCTTTATCTAATGCTCCAGGAAAAAGCATTTTGATTTGATTCATTTCAGTTCGGTAACGTGCAACACAATTAGTGGTAAAATCAAACTGGAGGGCTGCCAGTGCTGACAATAGGAAACAAGGCAGAAGAAATATGAGGCCAGTGGGTTGGAATTCAAAAATCACAACTGTGGATCGAGTTGCCAAGTCCCGTTGCCCCAGGTGTACATCCAGTGCCCCCGCTGAGCGCTGGCACGGGCACGGGGAACTTCATTTGCTCCCCATCCATTTCCCTCTCATTTCCCTCTCCTTGCAGCTTGTTTCTTGCAGGTTGGCACCGCCAGAAACGCTCAGGAGCCCCAAAATTCCGCTTTTCCTTAGCGGAGTTACAAGCCCCTTTGGATGCGGGCATCCCGGCAAGGCAGAGCCTTCTCCTTGCTCCACTTCCCGTGCCTTGGGAAGTGTTTGCTGCTGGGGAAGAGGCAAAGCAGGGCTGTGAGGCAGGCATGGGGTGAGCAGGATCTGCCTGAGCTCTTCCCTGTGATCGGGTGCCAAGGACATCTCTGCGTGAGCTCTGCTGAACTGGGAGAAGCTGATGTTATCGGGACGAGTCTGGGAGCCAGGGATTCGACAGGGAAAGTCTAGACTGTGCCTGACAGCACCACCTCCAACACTACCAGATGGTTTCTCTGTGCTAGTCAAACTTACAAACAAAGAGAAAAAAGGGGAGCTGGAAAAGTACAACAAAGAACAATCAAACACATTATCTTCAAAGTCGTCCTCGCCCTCCCCGAATTCAAAACAACTCCCTCCACCAAATTGTAAATATGTGCTTCCAGCTTGCAGTTAGTAAACATTTCTAAAATGAGGCTTTAGAATTCCCTATTCCCATAGAAACTAATCTATTCTGACCAGGCTCCTCGAATCAGAGTCACTGCCATATCATGGAGCCTATTAAAATTTCTACCCAGAAGAAGAAAGGACGCCGAGCTTTATGCAAACTAGTTCAGTCACAGCGCTGACAACGAGGAGTATGACAGGCAAAAAAACCCAGACAAATTATTAGATTAGGCAGTGGGAAACTAGAAAACAAACAAAAGACCCTCTGCTAGTTGTTGTTTGGCAGACTGGACAAAAAGCCATCATTTTAAACTATCACTGTGTCATAATTCCTGTGACTCGAGTAAATAATCTTAGATGAGCGACACCAGATCTGCTGTTGTCAGAAAGTGTGGAAAAATCAACAATTTTTAGCACAGAAAACCATTCTAACGTGATCCAAGCTAGAAACACAGCTAAGGATGCTGATGATCTTAAAACACATACAGCATTTAATTTACTTTTAAAATAAAATTCGGTTTGCAGTATCCATCCCTAGTTTTGTTTTCAGCTGTAGAAATGCCAGGATCAAAGGCAGTATGTGTACAAAGCTCTCTAAGTATGCTTTATTTATACCCAGGAGATATTTTAAGTGTCAAATTACAGATTTTAAAGAAAGATGACAGGAGTTGATTCTGCCTGAGCCCCTCAGCTCAGGATCCCAGTCGGTCAGCACTGTCCAAACCTGACTTTTTTTATTTGCTGTTCCCACATCCAGAAGATGTTGGTCTTTGGCTCTTCTTGTCCATTATGTAAAACCTCTGAGGATATTTAAAACAATGCATACAACCAGGATTTTACGAGGGCTTCAGTAAATATTAGGTCAAGGCTTTTATTCTCTGTATCAAAGTATATAATAACCCACCACAAACAATACTTCAGTGCATCCACACACTGAGCCAAGAGGGAGAGGGATGTGGATTAATCAGACATGCAAGTTTACCACCATTCCCATAACAAAGCTCCACAGCACCCCAAGGGAGTTTTGGACAGAGGAGAAGGCTGGTGGAAGAATATTTAATATTTTTATAGCAAAACAAGTTATTTGCTTAAGATAGCTTGGCTGGACTACAGCCTGGCACTCAAAGCTTTGTGTAGCAGCTCCAGTAGGAATTAAAGCTCAGTTTTAATGGGTGCTGTGTTCCAATGCCTCCTAATGCATTTAGGGTTATTGGCCAACTTTCTCACATAAAAGCAAGAGTGTGTGTGTGTGTGTGTGTGTGTGTGTGTGTGTGTGGATACACAGGATTACAGACACACAAAAAGCTGAGCACAGCTGCTTCATTTTTGTAAAGCCTGGTTGTTGTTTTTTTGTTTTGGTTTGGTTGGTTTTTTTTCCCTGTCTTTAATAGGGAGGAGAGTTGTGGTTCCTCACCGTCCTCGTGAGCTGCCACAGCCAGGGAGCTGTTTATCCTCACAAAGGAGACGTGTGGCCGCGGGCCAGCCTCGCCAGCGCCGGGCACGGCTTCCAGGATGGGGGCTGTGTAGTCCCAGGTGCGAGTGTCCCACAGCCTCACTTCTCCTGAGGTGTATCTGCAAAAGAAGGCTGTTACTCATCCCAAAGCATCTGACAGGTAGTGCAGGACAAGGGAGGAAGAAACAAAAGGTGTCTTAAAACCCAACACCATTTACAGCTCCTGGACTGATCCCCTGTGAACAAGCCCATCAACTTTGCTCATTTTATTCCCTTTTATTGAATGTGGCACCAAGTCTACCAAGACAGGTAAATTGGAGCCACACGACTGAGCTACCACAGGTTACCAACTCAATATTAACATGCAAGGAGAGAGGGCTCAGCAGAAAGGAGAGGAGCTGCAGAAGGGTGGAAAAAACAGTGTCTTAAAACCCAACACCATTTACAGCTCCTGGATTGATCCTCTGTGAACAAGCCCACCAACTTTGCTCATTTTACTCCCTATTTATGAATTAAAGCTACAAAGAGAGGTAAATTGGAGCTACAAGAGCCACACAACTGAGCTACCACAGGCTACCAACTCAATATTAACATGCACTGAAAGAGGGCTCAGCAGAAAGGAGAGGAGCTGCAGGAGAAGGGAGGAAGAAACAAAAGGTGTCTTAAAACCCAACACCATTTACAGCTCCTGGACTGATCCTCTGTGAACAGGCCCATCAACTTTGCACATTTTACTCCCTGTTATTGAACTAAGGCTACCAAGACAGGTAAATTGGAGCTGTGAGACCCACACAACTGAGCTACCACAGGTTACCAACTCAGTATTAACATGCACTGAAAGAGGGCTCAGCAGAAAGGAGAGGAGCTGCAGAAGGGTGGAAAAAACAGTGTCTTAAAACCCAACACCATTTACAGCTCCTGGATTGATCCTCTGTGAACAGGCCCATCAACTTTGCACATTTTACTCCCTATTTATGAATTAAAGCTACAGAGACAGGTAAATTGGAGCTACAAGAGCCACACAACTGAGCTACCACAGGTTACCAACTCAGTATTAACATGCAGTGAAAGAGGGCTCAGCAGAAAGGAGAGGAGCTGCAGGAGAAGGGAGGAAGAAACAAAAGGTGTCTTAAAACCCAACACCATTTACAGCTCCTGGACTGATCCCCTGTGAACAAGCCCATCAACTTTGCACATTTTACTCCCTATTTATGAATTAAAGCTACAAAGAGAGGTAAATTGGAGCTACAAGAGCCACACATCTGAGCTACCACAGGCTACCAACTCAGTATTAACATGCACTGAAAGAGGGCTCAGCAGAAAGGAGAGGAGCTGCAGGAGAAGGGAGGAGGAAACAAAAAATATCTTAAAACCCAACTCCATTTACAGTTCCTGGAATGATCCTCCCACTGGTCACTCCCTCTATGTACAAATCCACCCACTTTTGCTCATTTTATTCCCTTTTATTGAGTGTGGCACCAAGGCTACCAAGGCAGGTAAACTGGAGCTGTAAGAGCCACACAGCTGAGCTACCACAGGTTACCAACTCAGTATTAACATGCAAGGAGAGAGGGCTCAGCAGAAGAAAAGGTGATCAGTAACAAGCCCAAATTACATCATGGCAAAACTTCAAACTGCCTCTTTCCAGTCCTTAAAGATTTGTGACTGTGGTGGTGCCAGGGAAAGGCTGTTGAATCAGAGCATTTATCCAAGGACATACAAGCACCCACCCAACCTACTGCTCTTTATAGAAAGAAATTTCTCAATGCCTCAGCAACAGAGCAGATTTACCTATGTCTCTGAAGACTAATTAATTAATTCAACTAAGCGTTGTCTTTAAAATTGAGGCTTTTATCTTCGCAGAAGGCTCACCAAAATATCACAAAAACTGTACTTTAGCATCAGTTTGTCAATGAGAAAATGAAAAAAGAACGAAACTTCTCAGATAAAACTGAATATATCCAAATGAATGAATGTTCAGCAAGCAAGAGGTTGACTGCTCTGGGTCACCTAAGCCCACATAACATATTATTAGAGGAAAAAAAAAAACACTGCAGGCAAAACAGAGGAGAAGCTTCTTCTAGAACTGGTCAAAGACCACAGTTCAACAGCCATTTGGAACAGTTCAATAATTACTTAGATCAGTTTTGACAGAACTGTGACAACACTGTCAGAGGCTCACTCTTTTTCTGCCATAGATGATACCTGGATTCTTTTGGAAAATCAAAGGTGCTTCCTCCTCTGTCGGATTTGTTGTCACATCCTGACTTTTTGGGGGAAAAGTGTGACAAAAGAATGATTCTTACAAACCCCCAAGGTCTGGTGGTTAGGAATGGCTGTCTGGTGGTTAGGAATGAGGAAGATCAGAGAGTTATTTACACAGGAGGGGAAGGACAGTGGTTCACAAAGGTTTAGAGGGTGCTGGGCTTGCACTCAGGTACCCAGTTCCCTGGGCAGGGCCACGCTCTGGATCCAGGTGCTCTGGATCAGGTCACTCCCAACAGCTCTGGGTGAAAATGCTCCAATTTATACAACTAATTCAAGTGCCCAAGGGGGAGGTGAAACCTGTCAGGCAGAGAGACACAGGGATGCACATGAATCCTCTGCACTGCCCAGGAGGGGAGGGGAAGGGTGTCCTTGTCACCTGGTGCCTCTGCCGGGGCTTTACAGGGCAAGACAGAAGGAAATGGGAGAACAGGGTGGGACAGCACTTCTCCCTTTTCCTCCTTCTCCAGAATCCTGCTTTCCTTTCCAATTTACAGCAGCACCACTTTAAAAAAAAGGACAGATCAAGCAAGAAGCTTCCCCAAAGCAAAATGTCTCCTGTTGGATCGGACAAGCAAGTCCAGATCCGTTCACAACAAATATCTTCAGTCTGAAAAACTGGGAAGGGCTCGTTCCAATTTAAATTTGGGAGATAAAACACAACAGGGCAGGGAACTGCACGGATCTGCTGCAGTCCCCTTCAACACCAGGCACACAAGACATTCTGGAAGCATTTTAATTTTGAGCTGATTTTCGTTTCCTTGTGTTAGCAGTTGGTTGGGGTCGTGTTTTCAAGCTTCTCCTAAATGCCAAGAGCAGCAGATTATTCCCAAGGGAAGCCAAAATTCTCTTGTCCCTAAGTGACCCTGAGAAGTGAATTTCGAGGGAGACATAAAATACTGGTAGAATTGACAGAACTGACAGAATGTTTGTTGTCATCCCTAAGTAAATAAGGAAGAACAGCATCTCCTCCTAGTGTAGCTCTCACATAGTCCAGTCAAGGGATATATAGATATATTTCTTATTTATAAAAGGAAGACTGAGATGGAGAAGACAATGCCAAGAATAGAGGAGAGGCACAGGGCTGGATAATCCCCTGAGCTCACTCCATCTGGGTTCCCTACACAGCACAGAACACGAGGGATCCAGGGCTCAGGACACTCTACCAAGCACAAAAAATAATGCTGCAATTCTGGGATTAAAAATCCAACACCACAGCACCACGGTAAATGCTTAAATTAATTTTATCTCAGAATTCAACCATGTCAAAACTTAGTTTTGAGCTGTTCTTTGCTCATGAAGAACCACCTGTAGGCTGAGCTCAAGCTGGAACAGAACCAAACGCTTCTGCCCAGCAGTTTGACATCAATTTGACCCAAATTCTGACGTGCTGCTGCTGGGACCTGGCTCTGCTCAGGGGGCTCTGCATCAGCCCACCCTGCAGCCCCCTCATCCTCACTCCTCTGTCTCCCAAGATGAGCACGTGCTGGAGAGCTCTCACTTCTGAACCATGAAACCACTCTGCTCTCCCACCTGCAGCCAGGCCCTGTGAACACACGAGCTCGTCCCAGCACCCAGGGGTGCTCCAGGGGGTTCAGATGCTGCAGAACGACCCAGGACAGGGTCCTGGACACGGTGCTCCCTCCAGTTCTGTCATGGCAGAGAACAGGGAGCACTGTCTGTGCTTGTCCCAGCACCCAGGGGTGCTCCAGGGGGTTCAGATGCTGCAGAACAACCCATAACAGGGTGCTCCCTCCATTTCTGTCGTGGCACAGAACAGGGAGCAGTGTCTGTGCCAGGAGAACCCTGCAAGCACCCAAACCTACCTTCAGGTGTCTGTCCAGCAATCCCAGCACTCCCAGCACAGGACAAGTGCTCTGTGTTCCTCAGGACTAAACCTTCACTGCCCCATCCTTCCTGCATCCCTCTTACTCCATTTCCCACTCCACACCACCATTCCCACCCTTCCCAGCCAATCCCTCAAGGATTTGGAGGGGTGTCACAAGACCATGCTGGAAACATGAGTGGAGATCTAGGACTGGGCAGGGGACCAGTGCTGGGAAAATGGGAGACACAAACTATCTCCCCACGGGCCCCTTTCCAGCACACACTGGGACTGGACCAGCACTGACCTGGAATGTTTTCAAACCCAGGTGAATCCAGTTCAGAACTAAGAAAATCTGATGGTTCAACTCCCCCAGCTTTTAATGCTGCTGTAAAGAGCAGCACACTTTCAATTTGTAACCACAACAAAAGGCTTTTAAACTATTAAAGCGTTGCCTTGCTGTAAAAATAAATAAATAAATAAATAAAAAGGCTGCTCTATGGCAGATAATTGGCAAATCTGCCCTGTCAGTGTAGATGGCTGGGGAGAAGAACATGCTGCACTTCACAGAGCCTGTTTCTAGGTAATTTCAGGATTTCTATTCATTTCTATCACAACTTTTACATTTTGCCCTGAAAATCTCTTTTGGATTACTCAATGAAATAACCACAGATGCAAGCCTTCTGCCCAAGAACATGCACAGTACTCCAAACCCATTCACTCACTGATATTTCTACCAGGATGGTTATGAAATGCTCACTTAGCTCTCTGCTGGAGTGAAAAAGAAAACCCCAAACAACTCAAAACTCCCTTCCTGTTTAATCCAACAATGAATACACTATTTGCTCTGATACCAACAGCACTCAGCTGCTGTGTTTTCCCCCTGACAGGTGCCATGAGATGGTTATTGCAGTGGCAGGTAAATACTTCAATATCTCACATAAGACACTTGCACTGAGAAAACCCAACAAACCAACCCCAAAACCTAAAATAAGCCAACAGAAGAGACCACACCTGCTTTACTTCATTTCGAGGGCTGTTCCAAGTCTTGCTCTCCTGAGCACAACAGGGAGCAACAAGAAGACTGTTTTGCTTCCAACCCCAAATCCCCCCTCTCCCGATCCCCCTTCCCCGGAGTTCCATCCGCGCCACGCCTGGCGCTCAGCTCTGGGTCTTTGTCCTCCTCACAGGCACAGTTATCCCTCTCTGATGTTCAACAGAGACTCTCCACACAAATAACTCAGCTTCTCTGAGGGACTCACGCTCCCCTTTGCCCTTGTTCTTTGGAATATTTCGGTATATACACATGAGAAAGACAAGAGTTGTATTTTTCTAAATATACTCCTCCTCAAGAACAAGCCAGCACTGTAATTCTGGACAGATATGTCTATAGCTGTCAAAATTAGCCTGGAAATTCAGCTTAAGCTTTACAGACATGCATAAAAACCTTGCTGGGATGGAGCAACCCTAGATGGAATGCACATGGCAGAGAGAAACGGGGAAAGAATTAAATTCGTGTGTTATCTACAAACGAACTATAATAAAAATACCTCCTGACTAATCAAAAGCATTTTGACTACTTTTTCCTGGCAGTAATGCCATAATGAGATGAACATTTTCCCCGTGCCCTCTCCTGTGAGTGGAAGCAGAAGGAGCTGGGGGTTAAAAGCTGCTGCTGTCCCCGGGAAGCAGGTGGTGGAGTGTGGAGCACATGTGGGAGGGAGCGGAGAGGGAGGCTGGGCACGGCTCTAATGAAGTGGTGCTGAAGAGGCAGACGATTTCATAAGGAGAAAAACATCAGGAAACTGGTCAAAACACAGAATCTCATCTGAAAAAGCTCAACTGTGTTGGATGGCACAAGCCAGAACGAATCTGGGGAAGAGGAGGAGGGGGACGCTGATCTCTCTCCAGAGCCCCAGATGTCTTTATCGTTGCCTAATGACAATTATACTCAACCAATTAAGACACTGCTATCACAGTTGCATTGTTAGGAAGCCTTTGGCCCTGAGTGTTGATGGCTGTCTAATTAGTGTTTGTGCAAAGTACAACTGCAACTAATACATAAACTGACAAATACACAAAAGAAAAACTGTTAACGGGAACATTTTCCAAACAGTCGAGGCTCTGCTCATTGGGTCCATGGCAGCAGCAAAGACAAACTGCTTTCCTTCATGGCTCCTGTACTGCTGGCACTGCAGAATTTCACTTCAAACGGCAGGTCAGAGGGACCATCCCTGGGTTTCTGCTGGAACAGGATGCTGGGGTCAGGCAGTTTTGTTGGCTGCACCCCTCCAGGGCCGGTCTCACCACCCCACGTCGGGCTGAGCACCAAAGCCCTCGGATGAGACACCTCAGAAATCAGATTGTGCTTTTCCCCCCACGTTTTCTCTAAAGAATTTGCAGCGGGGAAAAAGGGGGATGGAGAGAGAAACCCCTTTGTTTCACAGTCAGGTTTGCTTTCCAGAAGGCAAAGTCTGTTCGGTTTCCAGATACCTGCGGTGATCAACAAACCCAAAAAAAAAAAACCCCCAACAACTTTGTTTCAGGCAGTCAGCGACCATCTGTTAATACTCAAAAGATCTTATTATGAAGTCCTTACAATGTCAATGCATTTTATTGAAGTCAGTAGGAATCTTGCTCAAGTAACAGTCTCCAGCCCCAGCCCTGTTTAAACGGGTGCCTGTTGATAAGCAAGTAAAATAATGAGTATTTTGCATTGTCTTGCTGCAACGAGCACCTCAGAGCTTTCATCCTGACGCCACCAAAAGCAACCCAGCAGCCCTTCCTGTGGTTAATTAAGGTATCCAGCCAGTGCCCCCCTCAGCAGGCTCACGAATAAGGTCCAATTAAACATGCAAACCCAAGTCCAACTGCCTTTAAGTTGGTTCAAATTGCTCCTCAGCTTCATCTTCCCTCTAAGGCTCAAGTGAAGGCAGTGGTAACTCAGAAGGTTCAATAGCAAAACACCTCTTCATCAAGAAAAGTTGGGAAGTGCCTCAATCACCACCAAAAATAGTGACATTAAATATCAATCAATTATATTTATATCAATTAAATATAAGTAGGACTTTTTTTTAATACTGTTCTGAAGTGAGGGATAATGATGGACTGCTCAGGGTGAGGTGCCTCCCAGAGTAAAACTGGATTATACAGGTCAAAATTCCCAAGCCTTCCTGCCCTCATTTCCAGATTTTCATTCCAGTTATTTGGATACACTGGTTTTGCCACAGGTAGCTTGGCTAAGGGATCCCTGGAGGGAAGGATTCAGGAAAAAACAGTCCAGTGGCAGAGATGGAGTAAAGAAATACTTTACCCAGCAGAAAGGAACACAAATAGAACACAATGACCAAAAATGAAATACAAATGGAATAGCAAAGAGGACATTTTCTGCTACTTTATGGTTTTATTATTTATCACTTATTATGCTATTTCATGGTGCAGCAGAAAGCTACACCAGAAAATACAAGAAAAACCAGACGGGGTTAAAAACCAAACCCAGGGTTTTAAACAATCCTAACGCTGGGAGAAGAACGGGGAGAGGGAAATTCATCTCCCTGATCCCATCCCAACGTTATTTTGGGTTGCTGGAGACACGAGGGCAGCTGTGACACAAGTGACTAGCGGGGACCAAAATGGATCTGGAAAGATTTGGCACGCAGGGAGCCCGTTCTGAGCATCCCTGTGAGCAGTTCCCAGACTCCTCTGCCGGGAACTCGACTTCCCAATTCATCAACCCACGTCCATCTGGGGCCCACTCCCAGAAGCTGAGCTCCAGAGAGTTGACACCTTCCTTCCCAAGGCCTTTTTTTAGGAAATCATGGCTCTAAAAAGCAGGGTTTTTTTTAAGGAAGTGTGTAGCCCTCCTGCAGCTTATCATTGTTATCCCTGACAAAATCACCATTTCACCACCCTAAGTACTTCTGCCTGCCTCACCTTCTGTATATTAAGGGCATGCAAATGTCCTACCAAGGGAACAGAAAGGAGCCAAAGGGTTGTATCACAGGCAAAACATTTTAATGAACGCTCACAAAAGCAGAACTTGAAGCCAAGGTGTTTCTAGTAATTCTGATTTTAAGGCAAAGAATCTCCCATCACTTAGATCAAGGCTCGCACCAGCATTAATTAAACCAGCTCCTCTACCAAGAAAACACATCACTGTGGGCACAGGAGAAGAAAAGCCTCATTTTGGGGGTCTCTGGGTACATTTT
>NW_021940671.1:3448715-3457759 GCF_001715985.3 Manacus vitellinus | reverse complement strand
AGCTTTCCCAACGACTCAGGATCAGGCTTCTGCTCTTGGTTTCACCTGCAAGGCTCTCCTCTTTCAGGAGCTGACACAAAAGCCACCCCGTGTGTCACTTCACACACCCTCCTGGCTGTCACCCGACCCTCTGAACTCATGATGTCACCGTGCTCTCAACCCTCCTAAAGGTGACTCCACTGGAAAAAAAAAGCAGCTCTGACACTTAGTCCTTCTTAACAGCAAGGAGAACACCAAAGGTTTGGGGAAGCTTGAAGGAAAAAGGTATTTATTTTCACCTTCTGCTTGGTTTGACGCCTTCCAGTCACCGGGAGGGGACTGTGCCACCACCCCAGCGAAATTTAAGCAATTAAATAATTAACTCAGGCTGTTGGAAGCTTGCAGTTTGTTTTAACTTTGATTCATTTTCATTACTAATTAATCTTTCGGTTTCCTCGGGTCTGCACACGCCGAATTAAGACTCAAGAGCTAATAATAAATGCAATAAATACCTGGAGAATAAGCCCACGAGCCCTGGAGCAAGGAAAAAAAACCTACCAAATTAAATGAGAGTTGCCATGAAGTTTTTAAAAAGTGTTTTCGAGCCTTTCGGGCTCTTTTCACACATCATTAGGAAAACTAAAGAGAGTGGGAAGGTCAGCTTTTAAAAAGTCATTTGCAGGTCACCTTTGAGCAAGAGGAGAGGGAAGAGAACAAAGGAACCCACCACAGAGGAGCAGATACTTATTATGTCTCTCTGCTGCTCACTAGGACTTAAACTGAAAGGCCCAAATTGTTTGAGGCTCACCAGAAGGAAGACAACTGGATAAAGTCATTTCAGTGCATTTAATTTCTCAGTATGAGAGTCAAAATGCCTCTAAACCACTTGATTTCCCCTACCAACCACCCAGGATGCTTAGGAAGTCCTTCAGTTGTGGAAATGCCAGGTGGGCTCCACCCTGAAAAGGGGAGGAGGTGTTCATCTGCTGATTTATGGAGGCATGAACCACTCAGAGCAGATGGATCTCACCAGACCTAACCCAAGAAAATAAAATCTCTAGGAAAGCAGGCAGCACTTGGAGGGGAAGGAGGAAAACATCTGAAATGAAAATTTAGGGCTGATTCCCTAGTCTGTAAGAGGGACTCCTCATGGCATCTGGTAAATCAGCTTGTGGCCCTTAAATCTCCATTTATGCAGCTCTTCACTCACAGTCTCCCTCTCTTTCTTCAGTCTAGGAAAACCAAAGGAAAAAAATAAAGAAAAATCCCATAGCTTTGGTGTTTCTGGGTCTTTGGAAGGGTGTTCTGGCTCTGGGCCTCCCCTGTTTGTTTTCAGAGCTACCAAGAGCAGCAGTAAAGCCACAGGGCCCTTTCTGCAAGCGTTACAAAGTGAACATACTGCACAATAAAACCCCAGCCCGACTTGGTGTGGGTTTAGGGGCCAGCCCTGAGGGGAGGTGGTTGTCACCAGCACAGGGCAAGTTCACCAGGTGGCTCAGGAACAGGTATTTCACACAGACAGCACGACAGTGCCACAACATGCCCCGGCCATGTCACACCACGGGATCCCCTGTGTGATGACAAGAGTTCAAACGAGCACCAGATGCTCCCAGATCATCTCCAGGAGGAACCAACCCCTGACTACAAATGCCCATCGGTGTGGCTGTCAGCACTGCCAAGAATAAAAGAAGGTGGCATAAAAAGTAGCTGTTCTGCTGTCTGAGCATGAAAAAAAAGCCCCGAGAAATTCAGGTTTTATTAAGAGAAAGTGAAGAAACGCAGGCATTCTGCACAGAAGCCAAGCAAATGACAGCATCAGGTACAGCGAACCTCGGTGATTTATAAAAGCCAAGCAAGCAGCCGTATAATTGCTTTAAGTAAGGCCCGACTTAAAGCCGAAACTCCATTTGAATTGAGGGCGGGGAGGGGGGAGGAGGGCCATCGAACCTCCGGAGAGGATCCTCGGAGACGAGTAACCCGAGAAAGGCTGGCCATCGATCGGGAGTGAGGTAACCACAACCACCGCCGGCTCAAATGAAAAGGGACTCGAGGGCTGACCCAGAAAACAAGCGTCGTAACCGCCGGGATGAAACTTTAATGATCAACACAGGGCGCGCCGCCCTGATTGAGTTATGTGATGTCAGCCCGGAACGCGGGCACAAAGGGAGCCGCTCGGCCACCTTCCCTCCATCCAGCCTGGATACTCTGCCATCTCCTGGCTCCGGCTTTGGCGGCAGCGGGAAGGCAGGAGAGCGCATGGAATAGGGGTGTTTTTCCAAGGGAGAGCTCATCCCGTCAAGTTTATCTTTTGCTTCCTTCGCGGAATTAATAAGCCGAGCTCCCGAACCACTTCGGACAAGGGGTGCCTCTATAAATCCCACTCGTGGTTGCTGGTTTAACTCTGCCCACAGCCTGTGCGAATTCCTTGTGGGAAGATGAAAAAAAAGCTCTACAGCAGCCAGAATAGAAATTCTTCCACTCCCCAGCAGAGTTTGAAGGAGTACAGCGATGAACACAAGGTCAGGTCTATCACAGCACAGGTTCAGATCAAATCAGACTGATTCCAGGCTTGCTCCAAGGCTCCCAAAACACACCAGCCCCGGCATTTTTTCCTGGGGAACCCCTCTGTCCAACTAGAACTACTCTCTCCAGCTAGAACTTAATCTGAGTACTGCCATAAAAGACCATTAAGGATGTTTCTATTAGCGACAAAAGGAGGGCTAAGGAGAATCTCCATCCTTTACTGCTTCGGGGGGAACATGTGACAAAGGATGAGGAAAAGGCTGAGGGACTTGACGTGTTCTTTAACAGTTAGGCCAGTTGTTCTCAGGTGGAAGGCAGGGATGGGAGCAGGATGAAGCGCCCATAGTCCAAAGGGAAGCACACAGACGGGTACCTGGAGCAGGTGGGATCCAGCCAAGGGTGCTGAGGGACCTGGCAAAGAGCTCACTGAGCCACCTTGCACCATTTCCCAGCAGTCCTGGCTCACTGGGTGACTGGAAGTGGTGCCCACCCAGAAGATGGGCTGGAGGGAGGATCCAAGGAATCAGCCTCACCTGAGTGCCAGGGGAAGTTATGGAGCAGAACAGCAACAAGGTGACATGGTGGGTCCTACCCTTGGAACCCCATGGAATGCTACAGGATTGGGGAAGGATGGCTGGACAAGGTGGACAGGGAGCTGGAGAGATGGCTGACAGCTGGGTAAGTGGCCAGTGGCCCCTGGGCTGTGCCAGCCCTGCTGTATCCCAGCCCCAGGGCAGGGCCCATCCCTGTGCTGGCACTTCTGGGGCACCTCCAGCCCTGGGGGCAGCTCTGGGCCCCTGCAGTGGTTTGGTTTAGGCCTCTTCCTGGCAACCAGGTCGAAACTAAGGAAGTCCCCATATCCCAATATTCCATTCTGTTCTTTACATAAGCAGAAATATAAATAGAAGGGGGGAGGAAGCTGGAAGGGAGATCTCTTCTCGGAGAGGAGGAGTTGGAGGAAGCACAGCAACCTCCCTGTGGCTGGGCTGCTCGTGTGGGAGTGCAGGCCTGTAAGGTTTTGAGAGGTTGTTGCTTCTTCCTGATTTGAGAGGAGAAATCTGGTGGTGTGGACTCTGCTTTCTTAAGGAAAGTATTAAGATTTCGTTTGCTAGTTCTTTACTGGCTGTGTATACCTGTTTTTCTGTTTTTTTGAGGTGTTGGGGTTCTCTTTCTTATATACAGTTACAAAAACTACATGCATACAAGTGTAAAAAATATATATATACTGCTTTGGTTCTGTTATTTCTGTCTTTCAGTAGTTTTTTTCTTCTTCCCTTTCTTTCCCCTGTGCTCATAAAAGGAGGGGGGAAGCCCTTTGCTGTGGTCTTGGGTGCTTGGTGAGGGAGCCAAGGCCAAACAAGAGGGACATGGAGGGGCTGGAGCCTGGGCAGGGAAGGGAACGGAGCTGGGGAAGGGGCTGGAGCAGCAGGAGCAGCTGAGGGAGCTGTGATCCAAAACCCTGCTAAACACTGAGTGGCACAGCTCAGGAAAACCCCAGGAAATGCCCCCCAGTGCTGGATTAACATCAGGAGCACCCCCAGCTCCTCAGGCCTTGCAAAGTCACACACCAGCTCTGCTTACACCCAGGACAAGTCTGACTGCCACCACTGATCATTCACGTGCAAAGCTGAGCCCAGAAGTGTTTGTGAAACTGGAGAGAGAATCATTAAATGTAACAGATAATTGATATTTATACTGAGAAGAGAATTGACTCTGTAAACCTCAGCTATTAAATTACTTGTTCAGGACTGAAAGAACGCAACAGTTTGCTATTGATCACCAGATTCATTACACTTTTATGGCAGATCTGAAAGCACAATGCCATTAAGTACAATATTACAAGCTGGGAGAGAAAGGGGAGGGTTATGTTTGGTTTTAAAAAAAGATAAAATACAACAAACAACAAAACCCCCAATGAGTCCCTCAATCTACATATCATAAATACTTACCAAATGCACATAACAAAGTCTTTCCCTGCACCATTTGCTAATGTCCTTGGAAGCTGTAGTTCTCTCATTTGCTATTTACCACTTATCAAATTAAGAGAGGCTTTCAGAGATCTCCAGCCACCAGAGCAGAGTGAAGGGCAAGCAGTGAATAGCAAAGGGCATCACTTTTGGGTTGTAATATTCCAAACATTTCATTTACTAAACCAGGGAAAGGCAAACAGCTGAATTCCGATTGTTGCTTTATCAAACACGTTCTCCCAGCTTCATAAAAAGAGAATTCATTTTCTCAGAGAAGAGAAATTCCTGGAGGGTAATTTAAATGAACACTGCTTTTTCTACAGCGTACACACGGGCAGCTTTTCCCTCAGAGGTCTCTTACCTGCTCACCTATTTTCAGGAACCTGAATTATTTATTGGCACCACCTCCCTTCACGTGACTGATGCAAACTCACCAAAAGCATCAAGAGATACTGGAGGAACTGGGGAACCAGTATGAAAAGAGTGTGTGAGAAGACAGCTTCAACCCAACTTCTGTAACACACCAAGCTAAATATGGACTGTCTGAGTTTGACAGGCAGGATTAATAACCCTTGTTATTTAAAGTATTCGTATTAAAGTGATGATAGCCTTTATTAATACTTTGGAAATGTAATTTATTCTGCCTAACTTCCTTATATTGCCTGTCTGATTACAAACACAATGGATAGAGCAGCAGAACATCACATGGAAGGCACAGAAGGAGGATCAACAGGATGGCAAAGAGAACAGAAAGGGAGAGCTGCAAATGGAGAAGGGCAATTAGTGGAAGAACATCCAGTAAAAGAAAAAAACCTCTAAATAAACCAGCTCTTTTCACTCCTGCTGACAGTTTAGATTTCTGCTCAGTTGCCCAAGAGCACTCAAAAGCATTTCTGTGTCTGAGAGGGTTTTCAAGGCACCTTTCTTATAACCAGGCTGTGAATTTTATAGTATTTTACAAGTGGTTTTCTCTAATCCCACAGTGTTGAAGCAGAGCATTAACATGAAGTGTTACTATAAAGTATGGAATTCTGGTATGTTAAGGACAGTGTGCCCTGACTGCCCCCAGATGAATTTTAATTACTCGTGTGACTTATAGAGGGGCTACTAATTACTGAACCTGTAAAACTGAACTAGAAAACAGTTAAACTTTACACCTATTTAGACAGTCAAGAGAGTTTGTGAGGCTCTTAAAATTGTATTTAAGTGTGTAAACCAAATGAATGGTTAGTATTAAATCAAGGTCCAGAAAAAGCTTTATATTGGGAAAAGAAAACTTCGAGTTTATCTATTTTTGGGTAGGTTATTAACAATGGAGAAAGGCAGCAAGTCCTTTTAAAGTTATTTTTGTGGGCTGTGACAAGATATCCTTGTGATTAAGAGATTTTTAGGGGGAAAATAACAAAAAGAGAGTAGATGTGGACAATGTTTAACACATTCTGGGTGCTTCCCCAGCAAACCAATAGACACAGTTCATCAGAAAGCACTTTACAGGGACTACATGTATAGGGATAATGGAGATAACTTTAGAAGAGTACAATAAAAACTGGCACTGCTGAAATAATTTGTAGATAACCGACATTATCAGTCACTTAAGGGCAGTTTATCCAAGGATAACCATCATTACCAGGCATTTGAGGACAGTCTCTCACCAGGAGGAACTGCAGCCAGGTAAATCCATCCTGTTGCCTCCAGGGGGTGTTGCTTTTGAAGGTGTTGAAAGTAGCACAGGAGACATATCAAAAGGTGAAGATAAAATGGGCCTTCCACAGCCTCACACTCACCCAGCAATGACAACTCCATCCCAGGAGTGGACATCACACAGCACCTTCCCCAGCTCGTACCTCAGCTGGCTCACGGCTCCGATCCGGTTCTGCCACAGAGGACAAAGGGGGATGGAATTCCAGCTCCTTCATCCCCCAAAACCCCCCAGGTGGAAAACCCTGAGCTCTGCTTTTGCTGCTGCAGCAGCACAGCTGAGAGGAAAGGCACTTCTATCCCATAAATCCCTCAGCAGCTCCCACCTTCCCACCAGCAATACACGGTTATATTCCTTCCAAAAGGATTCTGTGCAGCACTGGGAGAAGACGTTGGGAAATTCTTTTAACTTTGGTACAACAGTGTTTGATCCCTCCATCTGTGCCAGCTGTTGCTTCCTTATTTCCCTGTATCAGTGATTAACAGGTACTAGGAGGTGTCTTAGCTGTGTGTCAGAGCAAAGGATGGTAAGAGAGGTATGTTATGACCCGACCACATATTTGAGATACTCTCAAGGAAAGGAGATTCCTTAGAAGATCTGGAACCATATCCAAGAAATTATTAGCACACATGCATGTATGCAGGAAATATAATTAATATGTAATAGAAATGTGATGAACATGTCTTAGTTTCGTGACCAGAACCTGGGCTGTTGGATTGCTGGGTGTAGATGACACGTGGAGTTATCCCCAATAACACAGAGTTGTTCCCCTTCATAAAGGAGTGTCAGCTTTCTAACCCAACAAACTGCTTGGAGACTTGATTTCCAGCTTTTCCCTCCCACCTGCTGGAAGCAGGTTCCCATTTTTCTACAGCACCTGGATGCCACTGAAGAGCCCCCCTCTCACCTTCCAGTTGTATTTCAAGGTGCGCTCCCGGGCCCGGCAGTTCTTGAGGGCGACTTTCCAGCAGGACTGGTCGGAGATGCTCATATCCAACAGGTATCCCTCCTCTTGGCACAGCCTGTACCACAGCACTTCGTCTTCTGCAAGGATTTTCCACGTCCTGCTGACCTAAAAAAATCAAATTTTGATACGTGTGTCTCACATATCCACGTTTGGACAACGCTCGGAGGGGCTCCTGGGGTGTCCTGTGTAGAGCCAGGAGTTGGACTGGATCCTGATGGCTCCCTTCCAACTCTGGATATTCTATGATTTTACAATAAATTTATAAGTAAAAATTACATTTAATATAAAATTATTTATATAGCACCTGAAATACAAACTTTTAAGTCGATATAGGCCTGCACTGAGATTAAATTCTTAGCTAAACAAATATATTTATTCACCCTTTGTACTACTGAGGGTATAAAAGCCCCAAACCCTTAACAAAATGCTTGTTTTCTGTGGGTTCTTTTGGAAACAACTGAGTTTCTACTCCACTAAAACCCCACACACCACTTTAGTGGCCACACTGCCCACCTGAAATATCAGTGCACTGGAAAACTTCAGAGGGAAAAGGAGCAACAAAACAATTAAGGCAGCACTGTAAGCTTAGAGAAAAATATGAATTTATCTTCATATTTGGAGCTAAGAAGCCCTCACATATCACACCACCACATCTCCAAAGTCCCACTGACAATGCCTGATTAGGGGCATGACATTAGTGATTTATAACCTATTGTATTACAGTATGCAGAAATAGGAATGAATTATTAAGTTTTTGAAGCAGCCTCAAGTTGCTGGCCATTCCAGAGAGAACAGCTTCATCACAATCAATTGTGGGCTCAGAATTAAAGATTCAAGAGGTAAGAGCCAACTTAAGTAGCATTTGTTCCCTGTAATTCTTAATTTAAAAAGAAAAAAAACACAACAACAGCCGTAACCAATGAAACCCAGGAGTGGTGAGAGCAGCAATCAATTGTGCTCTGTTTCCAAAAAGATCCAAACAACCTCCTGAGACTGACATCATTTTTAGTGAATTACAATTAAGCATCTAATGTCCATTTGAGGCCCAAGATTACACCAAGAATCAAGGTCTGCCACTGACACAACCCCTCCCAGGACCATCTCTTTGTGTTTCTTTGCCATTTGTTCTGGGCTCACTCACAGATTCAACACAGCATGGGGAGGTGAGACAGGAGTTATTCCTTGTTCTCCATTTTAGGAGATTAATCTCCTTTGTATTTTCACATTACCACACACCCCCTCTGCTTCAAACTTAAAGCCACAGCTTTCAAATGCAAGGCACAGCTTCAGGAAATTATATCTGGGGAGGAATAAATATCAGATCCTTTGGGTTGGGGGATCTGCACGAGTCCATGAGCTGTTGGAGCAGCAAAGAGGCTCATGGAGAGGTCAGGAAAACAACCCCTGCCTCAAATAAATCAGGGAATCTCAGAGTTTGGAACTAGTCAGCCCTCCCAGAACACCCACATTGTGGCACTAAGGGCCAGAAAGCTCCCAAAGCCATGACCCTGAGTCCCACAGGTCTCCTCAGGGCACAGCAAGTGCAAAAAGATCTCACACACAAAACTCCTGCAGACTGTCCAGTCTCCAACCAGTGGGACACTGTCCTCTGCAATGCCCTGTTTCTGCCAGGGAAAAGAAAAAAAAAGTGTTCCATATGGAAAGAAAAAAAAAAGGGGAATAACCTGCCAATGTTTTTAAGATTTGATACCTAAATACAAGAGCAGCTCTCAAACAGGAGTGCAGCAAAAGAAATATTCCAGTTAATCATCAAGAGACCTCAAACTGGGAGACACAGACAATCCCCTTCCATCCTATAACAGAGAAAACAACCTGGACAGGGCAATAATAATGCCTTTAAATGACACAAACAGCACTGAGTCTGCTCAAGCATGACACATCACATCAC
>NW_021940671.1:3446405-3448040 GCF_001715985.3 Manacus vitellinus | reverse complement strand
GACAGGGCAATAATAATGCCTTTAAATGACACAAACAGCACTGAGTCTGCTCAAGCATGACACATCACATCACCCTGCAATAAAAAAGCAGTGCCTATTAGTGCTCCTGTCCCTACAGGGACACCCTCAGGAAGTTCAAAAGCAACAAAAAGACACGATCCAAAATTCAAACCTTCAGAGTTTAGCGAGGAACTCGCTCTCAATTCGATTTTTAAGTAATATAAATACATCTCTCATTGCTCAAAGAGCACAGAAATCCACCCAGCTTTGTTGCTGACACACCAAAAGAGCAGCTGTGGGGCAGGTTGGAGCCTCTGCCCCCCTCCCACGACACGTTCAGTGAGGGACAGGCAGAGCACACACAGAGTCAGCACAGCCCAAACCAAGCCAGCTCTTTTTGCCTTGCTTTAAAAAAACAAAAATCAAAAATAAACACACACCTTCGGAGCGTGCCAAAACAGACAATATTTGGACAGACCTTTCAAGTTTCAAGGTCTTAAAAGCATTTTATAAAGGCAGTAAAACAAAAGAAAAGAGGAGGAGGGGGGGGGAACTACATAAAATTTTGACTGCCTTTTCAACTTTCCAGGGGAATAAAGATCCTATCCCATTCTGATTTTTTTTAAATCAAATTACAGCGAATCCTGCTGCTTTACAAGCCTGGATTTCCAAAGAGTCCCCAGCACAGCCTTTTTCTGACGGCCCCAAAACTCGCATGCCAAGCCCTTGTAAAAGCCCCACTGAGTGAGCCTCAGCTGCACAAAATCACTAATAAAAGAGGCTCAAGCATTTCACTTTACAGCACCACTGTGAGCTGCTGCATTAAAACCAGCCTTTGGCTCCAAGTCAGCTTTATTAGATCTGCCTGACTTAGACTTTCAGGTGAGGCCCCAAAAGCCAGAGTGGCCCAGCTTTATTTACCATATTTCCATATTTCCACCGTGTGTTGGAGGGGCTGAGATGTGCAAAGCTCTTATTGAACTACAAACATCACTGTTTCCAAATCTACACTGCCCAGAAACTCCAGAAAAACCATCAGTGACAACTGTTTATAAATTGAGGGTCCCCTGTTTAATTTTGTCTTCAGTGTTCCTATTTTCTTTTTACTAGAGAAAGTTTGGGTTCCCCCGAGCTCCACACAGAAACAGTTTTATAACTTATAGTTCAGCAAGTAATAATGTTCTGAAGGACTTCAAAGGCTTCTGCTGACATAGATTTTGCTATTTGAGTTTGCCTGTGGGGGATTTTTTTTTCCACCCCCCCTAAAAAAGCCCCACCTCTTCCATCAAATCCTAAATTTCCTCTAATCCCATCTAAATCAACTGGCTCAAATCCTAATGAAGGTTTATTCATCCCTCTCCATCTGATAAGCATTTTTATTTCACTGGGTTTATTTTCTTCCCCAGACACACAAAGACACAGTCAAGGCTCATTTGCTGAGTCCAGGGGCCTCAATTAGAACTATCTGGACTTTCAGCCCAGGACGACACAGAGAGCCAAAGAGTCCTGAATCCAAAGCCATTCCCAAGGAAGCTGCTCATTGTTTCAGTTCACAGCCACAAGCATGGAATGGTTTGGGTTGGAAGGGACATTAAAGACCACCCAGTGCCACCCCTGCCATGGGCAGGGACACCT
>NW_021940671.1:3440114-3445682 GCF_001715985.3 Manacus vitellinus | reverse complement strand
GGGGGGTTCTGGGTGCTGGGGCAGGTCCAGCCCCTCACCCACCAGCCCCCCAAAAATCCTCCTCCCCAGGGCTGCTCTCCATCCTTTCAAAATACACACGAGATTTTCTTCTTTAATTGTATAAACACCAAAAGCATAACAGTTTGACAGTTCCAGAAGCCCTCAAGCAGCTGAAATCCTTGATTCATGCACGACAATTCTTCCTAAATTCCTAGAAACAGCCTCCCTTGCCCTAGATACATAAACAGCTGTGTTGGTAAACACTTCCAAACCTTCCCCAAGATGAAAACATAACAACAGGTCAAGGGAATTTCCCACTGATCTGTTCAGAAACTAAACTGCCTCAGCATTGCCAAAATTCAGCACTACTGCCCAGGAGCATTTCACACCACAAAATGCAATTCCAGTCTCTGGTATTTACTAAAAATCAACAACTGTAAGTACATGGAGAAGTTCACAGGTGAGACACATCCTCTTGTTTTACAGCATGAAGAGCAGGTCCTCAGGCCAGGAGTAAAGTTAATTATTTCTGCAGTTTCAGCCCCAAATAACACAAGAACCTGTGGTGCATTTCAGTTTGACACAATTGTGGTGTCCCAAGGGATTAGGGTTTTTTTCTCCTCTACATCACAACCATGAGGAAGAAGTGACTGTTCCCAAGCCTGCTCCTACTCCTGAGAGTCGCTCCTGGCACAGATATTTCTGGGCAGAACACAATCAAAAGGTGCTCACAGGGTTGGCACAGAGCAAAGGGGAAATTTTGCCTGTTCTGGGGACACTTTAAGCCCTGGATACCTTTCTCCTTGGATTCCAAACTTGGGACACCAACAGGTATCTGCTGGATGCTGCTGAATGTCACCCACCAGAGCTCAGGAGCTGAGGGCACCACAATTTAAGGGCTGCACAAGGATCTTGGATTTTCAAGTGCCACACAGGTATTTAGTGTTTTATGGTACTAATCCCCCCCCCAAAAAAAAAATCAAAGCAAAGCTGTGGGGAAGTGAGGGAGAGGGAAATATCAGGGTGAAGTTAAAGTTCTGCAGGCAGCCCGTGGTGTGATTAAATCTCAAAGAGCCTTTGAAGTCAGGCTACTTTCCTGTTAGTTGGTTACCAATTTGGCATCAAGAACTAAGCAAACAGGTTTTCTCCAAAGGCTCTCACATGGATCCTGATGCCAATTCCACTCACTGGCCCGATTTCCCTAAAATCCCAAGGCACCTTAATAAAAAGCAACCTTTCTAGGATAACGCTGTAAAGCAGCAGGGTTTTCCATGGAGCAGAAGAGGGCTTCCCCCCCCCCTTCAAAATCAAAACCACCAAGAGAAAAATGAAAATGGGATTTATTTTTATGGCTTTGCTTTTCATTTGAACGTTTAAAAAGAAGCCAGCTCTGCCCTGGATATCCATCTCCCTGGGAAAGCCCTGTAAAACCCTGGGCACTTGCTCAGCTGCCACACAGGAACAATGATTTGGGCTGAGAAGGAGAAATGTGGAAAATTACACGTTAAAATGTGGAAAAAAATGTGTTAAAACACATCTTAAGAGAACAGGTTTGAGATAAAAAAACCAAAGTGAGAGAGAGAAAGAGAAATCAAGAGCAGCCCCAAGCACAGGGAAAGGAGCAGCCCCTTCCTCAGCCAACCTTTTTCCCGTGCCATGAGGTAAAGTGATCGTGCCCAAGGGGCAAAAAGAAAAGAGAGGGGAGGAATAACCTTAAACTAATCCACTTCAGAAATGCAAGCCTGTTCCATTTCATGGGATGTGGCCTTCACTGATGGTTTATCTCTACCTCAAATGACAGAAACTTGAGCGTATCTGAAAGCTTCGGTCTCCTGGACACCCTCAAAAAAATAATCCTCAGGAATTCTCTCCTCTGCAACAGCAGCCCTGCACGAGGATTTAATTTTCTTTTAACAGCCCTTGTTGCTAAAAGGCATTAGAAAGTCAAAGTTTTAAGCAATAACCACCTGTAGCTGTTTAACACTATGATGTGCTCACAGTGAACACGACAAGCCCAATTTCCTTTCAATGCCTGGGCCATTTGGGGAATATTTGTGCCTGTTTTACCACCCACAACCGACCCTGTCTGTCAATCCTGCCTTTACACACTAACATTTCCTTCTCTGGACTGTTTGTAACACAAAGAATGGTCTGGGTTGGATTTTTGTGAAGCTGCAAGATGTGCTTTGTACATAAATTAATGAGCACCAGCCTGGAACCCTGAATAGTGGCCACGGGAGAAGCTGGCAGTGAGTACCCACAATATTCTACTTCATTTCACTGGGTAATCAGCACTTCCCAATTAAGTTTGCTTTGTTGGCTCATCCAGAGAGGAGGTTCATCATTCAGTGTGTGAAGAAAGGAAATAAAGAGGCTGAACAACCCCACATAGAGTGAGGTGTGAGTGTCTCATAAAGCTACTTGAAAAGACAGGCAGTTTATAAACATAAACTGGTGAATGCATCATCTGAAAGTATCACTAAATCAAAATATAAACCCCCTGTCGGGCTGGGGGTGAGGAAATCAGAGTCACTTAAGAATTTAGCCTCACATGAAAACACTACAGACAAAAAGTTACTATTCCAATTTCCAGGCACACACAGAAGTGTGAGGAACAGCTCTTGCCATGCCCTCAGCACTGCCAAGTTCTAAATATTGCAGCAAGACACTCACTTGCTTCTGAACACACTCACTTGAATCAAAATATCTCTGCAATATTCATTTTAAATTTTAAGGCTTTGCTTCTGGCCCAGCCACAAATGTTTTATTTAACTCTACTCAACTGCAGCCATAAACCCAGCTCATGGATTATTTCTCAATACTCAGCTTTGGAAGTGTTTCCTATAAGTAACTGGGGCTGCCACCCACCTTCCCTGCATCAAGGTGGCTGTTTCTTGATTATTTCTGCCCATTTTAGGTGGTGGCAGAGAATCCAAGTGCCAGCAGCACTTACCTGAGCACACCTTCCCAACTCAGCCCTGCCCAGGTACTGGAATATCTTCAGTGCCAGCTCATAGGGCAGCTGCACATCAAAGAAAGGAACCTCATTGATTTCATTCTGGAAAGGAAAAAGAGAAAATAATTTTCTTTAATGCACAGCTTGAGAGCAGGAGAAGTTACCACAGTACGGAGAGAGGATGTCATGCCCTCAGTGCCACCACAGCTCCATAAAAAAGGAGTTTTTCTGCCTTTCCTCCCTTTAATGGAACATCAGAACAACCAGGTACCCAGCTACTCTTTGTTCTGAGGCAGGTAAAGAATATTAGGTGGTTAAGTGGAGTTAAAAAGCAAGTTGAGAAGAACTGTAAGGCTGATCTGAAGTCTGAAAGGCAAAGCACAAGCTCTAGGAAAACATTTTATCTAATGTTCCAGTGCCAAACAGACCCAATAAATAAGCATTTTGAAGACCCCTTCCCATTATTAATTTCACTTACAGGAATTCAAACACAGAGGATGGGAAAATGAACAATTATTTTGATGTAAAACTGAATGGGAGGTGATGTTACAGTTTCTTTCATTAGTGACATATTAATGTCTTTTTAATATGAAATGTTCCTGCTTTTAACTGATCGAGTATCTCAACCACAAATTTAGAACCAAATCCATCAATTTACACTAACAGCTAAATGCAGCACATGGATTTTTTTCCTAGATGTGTTTTGTTTAACTGCATAATTATTACATATTCTTCCTGCAGTTATCACAACAAAATCTGTCTTCTCTCTCACACTGCCTGGATATTCCAAATTTTTATACAGTGAAATAAAATAGAACCAGCCCATTCTGATCATTTCTGTGTCACCCTTTTTGCTCTCCAGTGTTCTCTCCTGTCTTCTGTCCCTCCCCAGGTGCTCCTGAACACCTCATCACTCTCCATCCATCCCCAGGCACAAAACCAGCTGCTCAGTTAAAACCACTCTCCATTGTCTGCCTTCAGAAAGTCAGGAAGATCCCGAATCAGGATCCTCTCCTGCCTCTTGGCACTTCCCTGTCTCTGATACCTTTATTTGTTTTGGTAGGTCTCTTCTAGAACTACACCCTCGCCTTTAAACCTGGACCTTTTTCAGGACCAAAGTAGAAAAAAAAAAAAAAAGGCAATCCTGGGTTTATTTAAAGCAGAGTTACTCAGGGAAATCGCAGTACAATGTGGTTGTGGGGAGGTTTTTAATGCAAAAGATATTCTACAGCAAGTCGGTGTTTACACAACACAAAAACGGGCAAGGTTCCCATGAGGTCTTTTTAGCAACAAAACACTGATTTATGCAGACTGGAGCCTCACACTAGCTCTAAAGTTACTTAAACCAGGACAATTTTCCTGCCCAAACAGCTCCCTTTCCCTTCCTTTCCCCCCTGCACGAGGATCGCTGGCTCCACTCCCCGCTGTGCCTCTGCAAGGAGATTGTTTGCCCTGCTGTGATTTAAATCCCATCCATTTCCAGAGGGGACACCAAAGGCAAAACACAAAGGGAACACGCAGACAAGGCTCCGAGCTGGCCAGATGTGAATCCACCCGGATCCAGGAGCCATCCCGGAGCTGCCCAAACAAATCAGAGGAGCCATTGGGCAAGGATTGTTAAGCTCCAGGCTCATGAGCTCAGGCACGGCACCACCATGGATATGCTGCTTCCAAATTGGAGCTGACTCACTTCCAACCAGCAGATCCTGCTCTGTCTGGACGGACAGAGGTGTCATCAGGACTGACTGACTGCAGACACAACAGGCAAGACCTCTGGTGCTCTCAAGAAAAGGTGGGGAAAATCAGAAAAAAACAGATAGAGAGATGATTTTTTTTTAATCAATCTGTAATATAATTTATACCTTCCTTCCAATAAACCCAGAATTGCCTCTCTTTCTTCTACATTTGTACTGCAAAGGGTCCATTAAATGAGAAGGAATTGTAGAAGAGACCTACAAAGACACAAAGGTACCAGGGAGAGGCAAGTGCCAAGAGGCAGGAGATGATCCCGATTTGGGATCTTCCTCACTTTCTGAAGGCAAACAACTGAGACAACGACAGAGCACAAGCTCCTACTGATTCCATTCTAATGCCATCCTAAAATAAGAGGCGGATCAACGTCTTCCCACCTCCCAAAAACCCCAGCAGCTTGTCCTCAGCACAAGGAAGCAGGGATGTTAAGTCAGCACCAGCCTGTCTAAAAGTCTACTGGAATGAATCCAGAACTCAAATACAACCATCCCCTCTGAGACAGATGCGGGCTCCTGTGTGCTAATGGAGCACTAATTCTGTAAATGGATTAATTTGTGCCTTGCAGACAGAAATTTAATCTGCTCCTTTTAATTTTTTTTAAGCAAAGAGTAATTAGTCACAGGGAGGTGAGCGAGAAACAAGAAAATCGGTTTCCCCCCTAGTTTTCCTACGCTGTAAATAAAAACCTCTACGGCATTCAGAGGATTT
Organism: Manacus vitellinus; assembly: GCF_001715985.3. Lineage (NCBI taxonomy): Eukaryota > Metazoa > Chordata > Aves > Passeriformes > Pipridae > Manacus > Manacus vitellinus. Next base: position 3,440,266 of record NW_021940671.1, on the reverse strand, counting down.
ACCAAAATAACTTTTATCTGGTTCAGAGCTGTATTTAAGACTATTTCCAAATTAACTCCTTTATTTAAAGAATTAAAGCTTGTTTTCTTATTACGCTGCCATGTCACAAGGCGGGATACCCCTAATTACTGCACGGGCACCAAACAGCCCTC
>NW_021940671.1:3433593-3435023 GCF_001715985.3 Manacus vitellinus | reverse complement strand
CCTGGGCTGCCGGTACCGGCGCTGCGAGGTCGCGCTGACCCCGACCCCTTTCCCTCTTCCTCTCTCCTTCCCCCTCTCTCTCGCTTTCCTTCTCCCTCCCTGTCTCTGGACTGCCAGTACCGGCGCTACCAGGTCGCACTGACCGCGACCCCTCTCCATCTCCCTCATCTTCTCCCTCTCCTTGGGCTGGGGGTACCAGTGTTGCTAGGTCGCACTGACCTCTCTCCTCTCTCCCTTTCCTCCTTCCCTCTCTCCTCTCCATCTCCTTTTGCCTCTCCCTTTCCCTTTTCCCAGGATACCCCAAACGCCCCCTTTCCCTGTCCCCAAACTTTCACGGTTCCCCCCCGGTGCCTCCCCTCTGCCTGGGGCCGTCCTTGCCCCCGTGGGGCAGTTCCAGCTCCCTGCCGGCAGCTCAGGGAGGTCGGAGCAGGTCCCGCATCGCCCTGACTGCCGGCCCCGGGAGATGAGGGTGCCCTGCACACCCATTCCTGCCGAGCCTCCAGCCCTCTCTTGTCTGGGCAGGGGCTTTCCCTGTGTCCTGCCATTCCCTGGTGGGCTCTAGACCCACGGGTGCTGTGGGCCACCCAGTGCTAAGGTGGCTGGGTGGTGGGATATCCCCACAGGACCATCCAGCGGGGCAGCCTGGGACATTGGCTGGCTGTGCCTGGCTCTGTGTGTTGGATAATGCCTTACTGAGCATACATGGGGTCACCTCAGGGATTTTGGATGCTCTGAAATCCTCTGGGTTGTGAATTTGTCCCCACAGACCTGAGGAACAGGGGCTCTTGTCTTGGCTGCTTTAAATTGCATCATAAACGTCCCCAGTGTCTGTCTGTGTTCTGGGAAGACTTAAAGTGCATGTGTAACTTTCAGCATGCACTCATATCCCACCAGCTTGGATAGGGGGGTGTGGAGGGAATGTAGGGATAGCAGAGAGTTTAAAAATAAGGTTTTCCAACAGGTCTGTGTTTGCACTTTGTGTGTGTGCACTGGTTTGGGGGGGATCATTGTTGTCATCCCTCTGAGCCACAGCTGCTGTGCCGGTCAGGAGGTCCCACTGGTCACCTTTGGAAAGGTTTTTTATGAAACAAAACCAGAACAAAACTGGGGTGGTTTTTTGATGAATCAAAGCCTCAGCTTCTATAAAATCAGGCTTTGGATAGTGCCCGAAGAGCTGTGCCCAGCAAAGCCCTCAGGGGTGGTGTCAGTGGTGTGGGGCTGTGCTCAGGAGCAGAGCAAACACACCTCTCCCTTCCCATCAGTTTGTGGCACGTTTGGTTGTAGTGTTTGGAAATAAACCCACCCATCTGGCTCGCTGGCCTCTCTGACCTTGAAAAAAAGTTGGAATCCAAGGGGGAAGTGCAGTGATCTCACTTAGTGTCTCAAGTGCTCTTTTCCTTCTCACAAGCTGGGGAATTTCCTCCCTGCCC
>NW_021940671.1:3414502-3430175 GCF_001715985.3 Manacus vitellinus | reverse complement strand
GGAGGTCCCACTGGTCACCTTTGGAAAGATTTTTTATGAAACAAAACCAGAACAAAACTGGGGTGTTTTTTTGATGAATCAAAGCCTCAGTTTCTATAAAATCAGGCTCTGGATAGTGCCCGAAGAGCTGTGCCCAGCAAAGCCCTCAGGGGTGGTGTCAGTGGTGTGGGGCTGTGCTCAGGAGCAGAGCGAACACACCTCTCCCTTCCCATCAGTTCGTGGCACATTTGGTTGCAGTGTTTGGAAACAAACCCACCCATCTGGCTTGCTGGCCTCTCTGACCTTGAAAAAAAGTTGGAATCCAAGGGGGAAGTGCAGTGATCTCCCTTACTTAGTGTCTCAAGTGCTCTTTTCCTTCTCACAAGCTGGGGAATTTCCTCCCTGCCCAGCCTGGGACTTAATCCCAGGAGGAGGTGGCAGGTGAGAAGGGCTGGCAGAAGGAGCCTGTGGATCCATGCACACAGTCAGCCCAGAGTCCCTGACAATCCCATGAGGCCCAAGCTGTTTGGGTTCCTGGTTTTTTGTGAAGGTTTCCATAGCCCTGTTGAGCAGACAGTGTTCTTTCCCCCGATCTCTTCTGCTGTTGACTCTGAAGCCCTCACCTCCATTTCTGCACTTCAGGCCCACCAGTGACCAGTTGCTCATAAATGGCTTTGCTGAGGACACTGTGGAAAAGCCAGACATTATCCCAGTGCCTCCGAGGCTGCTCCGGCACGCGCCGTCCTGGTCCTGCCTCGCAGCTTCCAAGGCTGCTGCACACAGGACGTGCTGAGCTGCCTCCCAACGCCTCCAAATGCTCGGGGGCTTCGTGGCCACAAATACAAATGTGAGTCTGAGCAGAAGATCCCGGTGTGTGATGGGAAGCAGGTTGAGGAATAAAGATGTGAGGATTAACAGGCTCCTGACAGTCTCCTGGTTGCCCCTGTGTGCAGCCTGTCTGCTGTCACACTTCTGTAAGGCACGAGTGACCAAGCTGCAGGTGGAAATACAGCACAACCCCAGAATGATTAACTGCATCGTCTACACCTCAGTTTCTGGGGTTATTTTTGTCATTAGGAATCTTTTCATGCTGTAATTTGCTCCCACCAGTGGAGGTTTCTGACTGCCTCAGAGCCCGAGTGATAGTGCAGAGAGCTGTTAGGCTTAGAGATGAGGTAAGACAACAGTCTTTCATTAACTGTGCAGAGTATTTCTGAACAAAGTATGTATTTTTCTGCCACCCTCAGACAACTCTGCAGTGACAATAACATTGTTCTGCAACAAGCTGGGAAGTCCAGGCTCTGAGCATGGGATTTCTTGGAATGGCTGGTAAGAAGAGAGTAACTCATACAGTTAATGAGGATGCTGCAGAGTCAGCATTTGTCTCGTGATCTGGTGGTTGCAGAAGGAATAGAGAAGTCAAAGGCCATTGTCAGCTGGGTTTACTACCAGAGTTCCCCTCCTGCTTTTCCAAGCAGTAGTAGGATTTGTGTTGGCTGCTGTGAGCGTACAAACTGTTTCTGAGGCAGGAGGTTGGTGGTTGTTCCCTCAGGTCCCTGTGGCTTCCCACAACAGCACAGCTCAGGGAATAATCCTGTGCTCCAGGGAACCTGTCCTGCTCTCACAGCCCCCGGGGGATGCCAGGGAGAGCACGATTAGGGCTGCTGCACGTGACCAACTGGCATCTGTGGACCGAGCCTGGGATTTGGGGCTGAATCCTTCACAACTGGCAGTTTTAGAATATATAATCTGACATCACCTTGAATCTCCAACCAGGCCGTGAAGTGCAGTTGTCAGGTGCCAGTTTGGCACGCGGGGACACTTGTATTTCGCTCTGTTAGTTCAGGAGTGGCAGTGTGTTAAAATCCAACCCTGCTCGTCCCTGCCAGCTCCACCAGCCTGGTTCCGTGCCCGCCGTGTTGCCAGGAGTTTCCCCCCACTGTTTGCTGCGGGGTTCACGCAGAGCCGCTCTGTCCAAAGTCTCAGTGCAGTTAATTATCTGTGTTAAAGCCGGGCTGGGAAGATTTCTGGAGGTGTCACACTGAGCCGTGCAGGGGCACAGAGCAGACCGAGGACCGGAGGCGGTGCAGTTCTGCGGGAGGACAAACATCCAGCGTGTGTTTCTCTCGCACAAAGAGTCAGGCACTGCTGTTTGTCCTGCTGGATAACTGAGGAAGAAGGAGCTCTTCCCAGTGGCAAGAGTCCTGCTCCAAGGTGCCAGCAGTCCCTGCCACCCTCACTCCAACTTTGCTCAAGGAAAACCTTCTCACGACAAACAGGCAGCAGAGTTTTCATAGACAAACAGCAGCCCAGAAAAGGCTCATTCCACAGGTGGACTTCCTTTGTGGAGAGATTGGAGCCCCGATGTATTTCTTTAGTGCCTGGGTTCCCTGCTCTTCCTGTGCAAAGATCTCCCGAGCAGTTCTCCTCTTCCTCCCTCTCTTGAACCCCCTCCTAATTGTTTTTCGGTGTTCCAAGTGCCCGTTCCGTCTCCCGCGGAGCTGCTAATGAAGTGTGAGTGTTCGCGGAGAGCGGCTGCTTGGGAATTTGCCGGGGCTCCTGCCCAGCCCTTGTTTTCTCATTAACCTGCTGCTGGGTGAGCAGAGGGAGCGAGGGCTCCTCGTCCCGTCCCTGCCTCCGGCTCGCCCGCAGCACCGCGAGCCCTCCAATCTATTTTTCCCTTTAAACGTATCAATAACTGTTATTTTGTTTATTAGGGGTGGGACGCGTGCCAAGGGAGCGGCCCGTGTAATCCGTTTAAATCGAGCGGTTCCACGCTGACACAGTAGCCGGGAGCACAACTCCTTTTCCCGAGCTGCTCCAGGGGCTGTGAGCTCAGACTCTCCTACGGCTTAAGCGCGGCTTTGCCTCCTCTCCCTGATGAAAGATTAGTCAAAGAAGTGCTGAGATGGGACCCCCCACCCCGTCCCACTCCGCATCCCCCGAGAAGAGCAGCCTGACTTCTCTTTTTGCGAACAGCAGTTTAGCGAGTCGTGGGATGGAACGGTGGGATTTAAGGCTGGAGAATTCCGAGTAATTGAGTAATTGTCTGTTAAAGCAGCGGGATGTGGCGGGCTTGCCTGAGGTGCTTTTGATTTGTCCTCTCACAACCTTATTGCTTAATAGGTGCAGTGGCTGAGAGCAGCTTTCTGAGAGGTCTCCCTAAATGTCCAGGCAGAAAGAAATACTTCACCAAAGGGAATGTTGGTTCCCATGAAAAAAATTCAGAGGAAGTTATTTTTTTCTTATCACTTCAGTCCATGTTTTCAACAGACAGTGCAGTTTTCACATAGGAACTCAGCTGTAATTCCTGTTATTTTATAAGTAAATGAAAAGTGTTGATATTTGTGGACAGTCCCCCCCTGCAAAGTTTCAACATTTTAAAGAATGACACATAAAGTAATGAATTTTTCAGCAGCTCTACAGAAGGGACGTGCTGGCTCCCTTTCCAGCTTACTATCCACCCTGGAATTACAAATGGGATGTAGTTTGGCTTTCCCCAGCCTGTTTCAGACCCAAAGCACCGAGTTTTGCTCTGTCTGCTGAGTGCCTATTGTGGGAAATTTGGAGTAACTCCACTGAAGTCAATTGGGTTGCCCTGGATTTACGGTGCTGTAAATGAGATCAGAATTTGGCTCCAAGTATATTCCATTAATGAGTCAGATACTGGCAGTGCAGCCAATATGCACCCAGAAATGGCTTTAACACAGCCCAGGATATTCAAAATTGGTTTATTGAGAGATGGGCTGAAGGCCAGGATTCTGGGGTCCTCTTTTATTCTTTCCATGAAAATTCACCTTCGTGCAAAGGCCGGGCACGGGGGGCTGATGCAAAACTTTAAAGAGCCATTTAAGCTCTTAGAAAAGGGCTTGTGAGGTGCATAAACATTGTGCTGAGCTCTCTGCCTGCCCCGGGGCAGATTTATCGCCGGGAGTTCAAGATGTTCTCGGATTTATCAACTTTTACAGGTTTTTATGGATTTTCTGTGCGTTAAGTGACACGGGGAGGCAGCTGGTGAAATACGGTGACACCACGGATGATCTGTGGCCGGCCACGGGTGGCACAGCAGGACAAGGGTTCATGGATGGCAATTGGAAGTGCTGCTACGGGAGAAATAATAAATCAGGGGTAGATGGTTTTGCTTCAGAGGAAACCCTTCAATCAACTCCTGAACTCTTTATTGCAGTGGGACTGGAGTGAATCCCTCCCCTCAAGGAGGCAGGAACGGCAGCGGGGGCTCCTCCTCCCAGCTCGGGTCGTGCCCTGCTCTCCCACCCCGAGGGGGGGGGGAATTTTGGCATCTTGTGTGCAGAGTGCAGGTGCCCAAATCCCCTCCTGGGGGTGTTTGGCAGGCCTGGAGAGATCCGTGGTGCTGAGTGTGTGTCCGGAGCGTGTGGCTGTGCCGGTGGAGGTGAGATCCCCGCAGCAGGAAGGGCTGTGTCCCGGGAATGCAGGCAGGGACACATTTCAGCCTCTGGGCTGGTTCTGACAGCTCTTTGCCAGCTCTCTGCCCAGCTGGATGGGTTTGTGTAGCCGGGGTTAGCGTGGCTGTGCTTTCTCACACAGCAAACACCTTTCCTTTCCTTTTTACCTTCTGCCAAAAAAGCCAAGCAGCCCTGCAGAAACACTCTCAGTAGTTCTGGAGATGTGGGAACCCATGAGCATGGAGGTGCAGCAGCCCTGGGACTGTGCCTGACTGGTGTATCCTTGATAACAGTGAGCCCCTGGAATTGTGCTCCGTGCCTGGATGATTGACTCCAGCGTGAGTCCTTCGAGCTGTTCCCACTGGGGCTGCAGATCCCTAAAAACCAGAAAGCAGGGCTGGAAACTGAGTGAGGGAGAGCTTGGGAATGCCCCATCCTGTGTGCACAGCTGGCAGTAACTGGGGTAGAGCAGGTAGGGTTCAATCTTTGTGGCAGAACCAGAGACATTCCAGGTTGCTGGAACGGGCACTGCACAGGCTCCCCAGGGAATGGTCACGGCCCATGGGCTGGCAGAGCTCAGGGAGGGTTTGGTTAGGGTGGGATTGTTAGGGTGTCTGTGCAGGGACAGGATTTGGACTGGATGACCCTTGGGGAGTCCCTTCCAACTCAGGATATTCTGGATTCTGCTCAGAGGCCGTGGCAGCAGCATGATTTGCCTCCTTTGCTGGGGGCTCAGCTCAGCCCAGTCGCCGTATCCCGGTAACCTTCACACTGGCACGACCAGGGAGGGAAGTGATTCCGGAGTTAAGGCCGCAGGATCTGCCCCAGAGCTGTTTGCCGGCCCTAATTACACTCTGACTCCAGAGCTGCTGCGGTTGCACGGGCACTGCCTGCCCCTCCTCCCTCCCAGCCGGGTGAAGTCACCTCATCCCGGGGAGGTTTCTCTCAGATCGCTCATTGTCACAGTCTGTGAACGACGGGACCTTCCCCAGCCAGGGATAAACGCTGGGAAATGGGGATTTCAGAGCAGATGCCCCTTGGGCTGCTCTCCTGCTAATTTGCACTTAGATGGGTGCTTTTCTCTGAGCACTTTATTAATTAAGGCTCCCAGCCCACCTATGAGGCAAATAAGTTATTAGTGCCCTCATTTTGCAGCAGAACTGAAGCAGTGGTTTGCCCCAGGCCACAAATCTAATCAGTGGCAGATCCAGGAATGAGTGAGTTCTCCCAGTCTCCTGTGATACTCCAAGCACCCCCTTTCCTACCTGTGACAAAACGAATGGCTTCCCAAGGAGTTAACATCTATGTTAAGGGGATGGAAATGAGGATGGAGCACCCAGAAGAAGGAGCCTGGTGAAGTGAGAGCTCACCAGAAACCCTGCACAGGGCTGAGGGTGCTGAGCCACAAACCTTCCTCCCCATAAACTCCTGTCTGCAGCTTTAGGGGAGGCTTCAAGCATAAATTAAAAAGAAGCTTTTATTGTACCCGGTGCATCGACATAATTAACACCCAGTTCTTTTTTTGCTTTCTTAGGCTGGAGCAAACCCTGTGCCCTTGGAGAAAATTGTTTCCCCTTTTCCTCCAGGGAAAATCCAGAGCCCGAGCAGCAGCTGTGAAAGGGGTGGAGAGATAAAGAAAGAAGTTGGGGAGATGCTGGAAGTGCTTTGGGCGACGTGAAAAGAAGGATTTTGCACGGAAAGGAGCTGTTCAAGGGCCCAGCAGCAAAACCAGAGACACGCAAAAAAAAAAAAAAATGCTTATATATAGAAGAATGTAAACCCTCCTGTAAGCAGAGTTGCCCGTGCATGCCTCGTGGTGAGAACGTAAGCGACATTCCCTGTAGTGCCGGCGGTGCGATCCCGGGCCGGGGGCTCTCCCCGCTGGAACACCGGCCCTGCTCCTGGGGCAGGAGGAGCGCTGCCCTGTCCCTGCCGAGCTAACGACCCCTTGGAATGCCGGGCTGGCGGCGGGGAGTGTGTAAATATTGACGCTCCGGCACCAGGTGGGATCGGCTTTTTTTTTTTTGTTTTTTTTTTTTTTCCTCTGACTTGAGTTTCTCTGGTGCTACGTTTTAAATATTTGGCCGGGGCTAAACTGCCTCTCTCTCTCTCTGTGGTGCTACGGTTTCCCCCCCTCGAGAGGATGTTCAGAAGCGAGGAAAGATCTATTTTGGTTATTGATATTTATACACAAGATAGCAAAAAAAAAAAAAAAAAGAAATAATAAGACTTGTCGAGAAGGTGCTATTTTTTTTCTTTCTTTCAACCTCTGCAGAAACTTAAACCAGATAGTCTACCCCCAGAACTTTATAAAACTCTTTTTTTTTTTCCTTTGGAGCAGTTGTTTTTTTTTTTCTTCTGACAGTTTGCAGCATTCACTGAGGTGGAAAGGACACACCAGCTCTTTCCACATCAAGGTCTGCTGGTGCAGCATTTCCTGCAGCTCCAGAGCTGGGAATTCTCCTGGATGGTGGTTTAAGCAGTCCCAAATCCTGTGACCCAGGGGAGAGAACTCTAATCACTAGAGCAGGGGATAACAGGAGAACTTGGCCTTAGAAATCAAAGGGCTTTTTTTCAGTCTGGTACTGAGCACTTTTTTCACTGCAGCCAAAACTACCTGTCAGATTTTGGGTCCGTTATCACCAGATCCTACTCACAGGAATGACTGGGCACAGGTTTTTTAGGAACATTTTTTCCAAGCTTCTGATATTTCCACCAGAAAATTCACCCTCCCGTGGCAGGTGGGGCCATTTTCAAAGAATGTTAGAACCTGATTTCCAAAGGAAGTTTGGCTCCTTGTCCTTTTAAAAACACTTCCCACCCCTCTCCCAGCCCAGGAAGAAGCTGAGTGTTCATCCAGCATTTTCACTGCTGCAGGAGAAAGGTTTCCAAGGAACCTGAAAGCCGAATTCTCCCCTTATCAAAGATTCCCTGCCGAGTTTGAGCCCAATACTGATCAATCCATACATTGATCAGTCAGTTCCTGGGTGTTACTGATCCCCAGACAGCCCCAGGGCTGTGCTGGCAGGGCAGGTGGTTCCCAGTGAGGAGCTCTGGGTGCTGGGAGGGATCTGGAGCTCCGTGGTTGTCTGTCTGTAGCCTTTGGGTGGTCTCAGGACCCCGGGAAACCTTTTCCTGCTGTTTTTGGCCTGATGCTCAGTAATCCTCAGCATCCTGAACCCCCTCCCAGCTCAGTCTCCTACTGAAATAAGTACAAATTCTTCTGGCAAGAGGAGGAGCCTCAGGTGATTCCAGCAGTGATTCCAGCAGTGATTCCAGCAGTGCTGCCAGTGCTGGACTGGGCAGTGTCTTAAAACCAGGAGTTTCTGCAAGTCACTCAGAGGTGGAACTGTGTGTGTGTGTGGAATCACACAGTGCCATCAGAGCAGGAATCACTGCTGGGGGAAGGCTGGATGTGGCACCTGCAGGTCTGTCCTCCTTCCCCAGCCCGTGGGGTGTCCCCAGGCAATCCTGGGACAGCTCCCTCCGAGGGCACAGGTTCCTCACCTCTATCAGCTCTGAATGTAACTAACTCCTCCCTGGAATATGCATTATCCCATTTTCCCTGTGCAGTGCCCCTGGTTCTCCTGCCCCTGCAGCCTCCAGGCTGCTCCTGGTGTCCTTCCCACAGAGGCAATTCCCCTGGAACAGCTCAGCCATGGAAAAGGGGAGGAAGTTCTGTCCTTGCACTCGAGGCCCCACCTCGGGAGAGCCCCTAAGTCAGGGATGAGCCTCAGGGCAGAGCTTGGCTGTTCTCCCTCTGTCCCAACCCTCTGTCAGATTCCCAGACCTCAGAACTCCCAGGGGATTGGTCTCCTGGCTGCTTCCAAACACTCAGCAAAAAAGTTAAAGCCACGTGGTGCTGCCGTGGAACAGCCAAACCTGGGGTGCTTCCCAGCTGGAATCCAGAGCAGCTCCAGTGCCCCAAATCCTGATTTGCTTCACTTCTGTAGTTCCAAACTGGATGTTTAGCATGAACTGAGGGTTAATTTTGGAGTTTTATAGCCAGAATTCCCTGTACAGAACTGGAATTCCTTACTAGAGGGCACGGATTTGTGGAAGCCTTACATTTTCTGGTGTAATTGCTATTGTTGAATTGCCGCCGTTTTTTGACGAGGGGGTGTTTTTATCGTTTTTAGAAGATCTGCTCTCCCCCTGGGTGATGTTTGTACTGGCAAGGGAAGCATGCTGTGAACTCCCTGCGAATTCCCTGTGAATTCCCCGTGAATTCCCTGCCCTGCCGCAGCCGGGCAGCGTCTCTACCCTCCTCGTGGCCAGGAAACCAGCACAGTTCCTCTCTCCCCCCCGTTTGTTTTCTCACAGCCCCGGGTTTCGATCAGCTGGGAAGACCAGGGAGCGCTTTCCAAAGGGAAAACAAAAGGCTGCGGCTCGGATTTCAGCGGGAGCGGGGCGGGCTGAGATCACTGTCTGCGCTCCCGCGGCTGCGGGGAAAGCCTGGATGAATTTTTAAAGCAGCTCTCGGCCAAGGCAGCTCCCAGCACAGGCTGGAATTCTGTATTCCAAGGGGGGAAAGCAGCCCAGCGTGGGCTGCTGGTCACCTCCTGTCGTGCTGCTGAGATTTGGCCGGGTCAGTGCCGGGCTGCCCCGCTGACACCCAGCCCGGGGTTTGGCACATCCATCCCACAGCCCGCCCTCTGCTCCCAGAATTATTTTTAGTGGTAAAACCATCAGGAATGGGACCGGGCCTCCTGTCAGACATCTCTATGTGCCCAGGAGAGGCGTCACCAACACAAACACGCAGCAAATCACCCAAATCGGGGAGCTGTGAGTGATGGGGGAGGACAAACCCATCCCACTGCTGCTGCAGAGCACCGGGCAGGGATCGCCCTCATCCAGCCCAGCCCGACACTGAAGGATTCCCTGCAGTCACCAACACTTCTTGAATCGATTCCATCCGGGTTGTGAGTTTGTTCTGTCTCTGTGTCACACTAAAATCACGTTTCTGTATCACAGTAAAAATTACAGGGGTCTTAAACCCCCGGCAGAGGCAGAGACTGTTCCTGCTGATCAACCCCAGTGCAGACAGAACTGGTTCAACTGCTGCAGTCTCTGTGTCCACAGAGCCTGGAATGAGGCAATTCCCTGCTGGAAAACTGCACTGCCACGTGCAAAATGGCCCACAGTGAGGACACAAAGGTTACATCCACCTTAATATTGAATTTTCCTAGAAATGGTTTTAAAACATCTGTCCAGGATGTTGACAGGAGCCCAACATGTGAATAACAAACTACCTGTGGCTCCACATTAAATCCTGGACACACATTTTCTGCCCAGGTCCAAACTTTTGGCTGTTTCCCACCCCCCAGCAGGTGAACAGCATCTGCACAACATTCCTCAGAGCCACTTCTCTCCCAGCAAATGGGATTTGCAGTCCAGGCCTCGGACTCAGCCCCATTTCCATGTCCCCTTGGGCTGGGGGTGAGCTGGACTTGCCCATCCCACCCCAGGAGGGGACACTGGCCATGCCAGCTCAAAATCCAGGAGGTGGGGCAGTGTGAATGCCATGGGAATTGGGCTTCCTGAGGAAGTGGAGGGGAGGGATCCTCATGTGCTGCCCCTCACATTCCAAAGGCCACCTTTGTTCCCAGACAGAGCCCTGTTCCCAGCACAGGACAATCCCAGTGCCTTGGATCACACTCCACCTGCAGCACAAGGATCTCACATCCCAGCACTTCCAAGCACAGCTCTGCCCTCCCCAGGAGTGGGAAAAGCTGCTGTTCCAGGATGGCCAGTCCCCACCTCCAGGAAAAAAAAATTAAACTACAAACCACAAAACAAGTGGATCTTTTTTTTTCCTGACAATATTTATTTGAACACGGGAGGGAATTCTGATGTGACTGATCCAACCTCACTGGGCAGGAAAACCCGAGGGCTCGAGTTCCCTGAGGGGTTTAATATTTACACAAAGTGACTTTGCAGCTTGATAAATATTCACTGAAAGCTTCTGGGTGTTAAATGGCCTTTATTAATGACACCCATTATTGGTTACACCCTTGATTAGTTACACCCTGGATTAGTTACACCCTGGATTAGTTACACCATCACTTCCAAGTGGCTCCTCAGCAGAGCAAACCCAGCTCAGGGGGGTTTAATTCCATGGGTATTTCCAGCATCACCTTTCCAGTCAATTCAAACACCAGCTCACCACAAAACCCTTCCCATCATCGATCCTTAGGACACTGCAGAACTTCCCAGTCTCTCTCCCAGGTCCATTGCTAAGGGAATGACAGGGATGACAGGCAGGGGGGTGTAACTCCAGCAGAGTCACTGTGCAGGTTTCCACCTCCCCAAGGCAGGAGCAGAGCCCCTGGAGGCTCCTGGTCCTGCTTGGAAGGGGCTTCTTCTCTCTTTTGTAAAAGGAATTTCGTATGCTGAGACTCTTTGTACATATTTATAAGGACTTTATTAAAAAAAAAAAAAGAGAGAAAAATAACTGTTCAATGGCAAAAAAAAAAAAAAGGCTCTGGGTTTTTATTTCCTCTCTCTGAGTGATTTCCTCCCACAGCTCTCCCCGTTTTCCTGGGGAAATCAGGATTCCCATCACTGGAGCTGAAGTTTCCTCCTGGATGTTTTCTGGTGTCGTGTTCTAGGAGAGGGTAGAATTGTCTTCCCCTCTCAGAAAGACTTTAAGAATTCAAACAATATTCCCAGACTTTCCCTTTGATTTCCTGCCTAATCACTGACTAATTCTGGAGCAGTTTATCCCACCCTTTCTGCAGTGCTGGGCTCCCACTGACCTTCTCCTACACTTGCCCAAACGCATTTTCCAGGAGCATTTAGGATAAAAAAAGAAACAGAAGTGGCTTTTCAAACACTTGGAAAGCAGAAGCACCAACCCTTTGGTTCCCTGAAAACTGGCACTCCTTTCAGGAGCTGCCTGCCCATGGAATCCCCTCCTTTGCCCTCTTCCCAGTGGATACACCAGGCTATCACCCATTCCTGTGCCCACTGCCAGCCTTGCTTCCTGCCTTCCCCCACCCCAGAGGGGCCATTCCCATTGCAGAGAGCAACCAGATTCCTTGGGCTAATTCCCTGCTTTCACAGGATCCTTGTAATGGGAATCAAATCACTTTGTCTTGGAAAGCAAAGCTTTCCCTCCTCTGCTTCCCTACAGCTCTCAAGCCAGATTTGGACTCTTCCCTGCTCAGGCTCTGCCTCCCACCCCCATCCCTCCTCCTGCCACATCCCAAAGAAATGTGGAGTTTAATCCTGTTGCCCCCAGCTCCTGGTGGCTGGAATTCTCCCCCTGGGGATTCCAGTGAGGGCAGACCCAGCTCATCTCCCCCAGGGGATGGGCTCAGGGGTGACTGTCACTCAGGTGGGACTGTCACTCAGCTGGGACCATCCCCTCGGGCCATTCCCATGGCAATGAGCTGGGAAAACACCACAGTTCTTAGGGAGGCACTTCCTGGCTGTGCAGCAGGAGCAGAGGTGCCCTGGGGCCAGGGAAATCTCCAGAACAAACAGCAGCTCCCTGCTGCTGCAGCACCTCAGCCACAGGAAGGGTTTCATTCCCTGCCAATGCAGGGATCCCTCCAGGAGCTCCAGTTCTCCTGGTTTGGGACCCAGGCAGGTCCTGGATGCGAGTGGGGCTGGCCTGGAGTGGCTGCACCCAGGAGCAGGTGCAGAGACCCCTCAGTCTGTGGGATGCTCTTGGTTTGGAGCTGGATTTTTCACCCAGACAAAACCAGCTCGACTCCCATTATTCTGTCACTTCAATCTCCCTCTGCCTCCCGCTGTTCTCCTCATGTACTGGGAAATCACAAAGCCTCACCACGAAAATTAAAAAGGGAAAACATTCCCAACAGAAATAAATGTAACTCCCAGCTTCACTTGCCTGGTCTTTCCTGACTTTTTAATGATTTTATGACACTTGCAGCCACAGTTGTGCCATTGGTGGAACCAACTGCACACATGTGGCTGCTGGGAAATGCCATCTCTCCAGCCCCAGGTGACCTTTTGGACATGAAGTTCTGAAGCCCTGCTTGGGAAGAGTTCCCAGAGGTTCTGTAACAGCCACTGTGTCATCCTACAAAGCTATGGATCCAGGGAATCTGGGGCCATATAACGTGAGACACCTCAGCAGAGGCCCGAGCCGGGCACAGCTTTGCTGCAGCACATCAGGTCATAGCCATGAAATCCACTTGTCCACGTGGGATTTATCCACACTAAAAGGACAGGGAAGCAGGAAACATCCCAGGCAGTTCATAACCACGTCAGCTCCAGGAAAATCCCTGGCTGTAGCTCAGCCAAGGCACAAACCACATCTCCTTGCCTCTGAGGACAGAGTTCCCGGCCGGCGACGACTGTTCCGTTGGCTCCTGGAGGGACCGAGCTGGGAGGAAGACTGACAACAAACACACAGGGCAGCTAAACAGGGGGGGCACGGGGTGATTTTCCAGGTTTTTCCTCTCCCCTGCCTGAGGGGCCCTGTGTCAGTAGACCTGGAAGTGGGCAGAGGTGGTGCCATCCTTCCAGCAGCGCAGGGTCTCCACGGTGACCGAGCGGCACAGGGGACACGTCTTCTCCCTGTCGAACCACAGGCACAGGCACTCCTCGCAGAACACGTGCTGGGGGGACAAGGGGCAGTGTCACCAGGCAGCAGGGACCTCCCTAGGAGCAGGGAGGGATCCACAACAGCAATGCTCACATGGAAAAATAAATCCCAGTGTTACCAGCACAACAGTGTGTTTGCCAAAGCCAAGGATTTATTAGTTCTTAATGTGGCACTAGAGAGAAACGTTAAAAAGGCCTAACGAGTAGGGAGAGGTTTTCTCTGCCATGTTTCCATCCTGAGTTATTTAAGTCTTCACTTTTACCCACTTTTTACCCCACACACTCCTTGCATTTGCTTTATTCTGCTCCCAATGCCCAGTGTCCCCTTTCCATAAATGCCAGTTTTCACCCCATCTCTCCCCTCATTTCTGCACTGGCCCCTCCCTGGGTTCTCCCTCCATCCTGCCTTGGGCACCAGGATCAGGAGGGGTGGATCCCCAGCTCACAGCACCCAATCCCACACTGGAAGAGCAGGAATAGGGCAGGGAGGGAGTATGAGGAGAAGCTGAGAGCTCAGCTCATGTGGAGTCAGCAGAAATGTCACTCCCCAAACCTCAGCTCTGACACAAAGGCAGCTCCTCTGGGGCTCCCAGCTCAGGAACATCTGCACAGATGTTCACAGCAATGCTGAGAGGCACCTTTGATGCACAGGAGACCCACTTGCTTTAATTTGATAACCCTGTTGTCTAATGGGATAAAAGCTCTCCAAAAGCTCTCCATGAAGCTCTCCAAAAACAGGCTCCTGAGCTTTATTTTGATACCACAAGAGAGCTCATATCCCACCAGCTCCCTTCCCTGTGCCTGGGGTTTTCCTGCTCACACCCCCACAGCAGCCAGGGCCCCTCCAGGACTCACAATTCCAACCCCAGTAGGCAAAGCCTGAAGAGAAAACCTTGGGGCAGCACCTCCAGCCTTGCCATGGGCTCCTCTGGTCCATTAACAGCCCCCAAGGCAGTGTGGTGTGTTCCAAGGGCTTCCCCCAGCCCAGGCCAGGACTGCAGCATTCCTCAACTGCCATTCCTGCCCTACAAGTCTATTTCCCCCCCAAAAAGTGCTGGTCAGCCCCCAAAGGGTGGCTCAGCTGCCAAGAACCACCGGTGACCCAGGCCAGGGCAATAAACACCCACCAGGACCCAGCCCAAGACCCAGCAAATGGTTTCAGAGCCCCCCAGGGCGACTGTGCCTCTCTCCCCAGCTGCAGGACACCCACAGGAATGCCAGCAGGAAAGCCTGGGCTCTTACCTGGCACAGGAGGATCAGGGGCTCCCTGAACTCTGCCTGGCAGATGGCACAGATGTCTCCTGCCTCGCTGCACTGCTGGCTGGTGGCACGGACCCCGTAGGTCTGTGGGGGACAGGGGGGAGAAATCCCAATGAGCGAGGGTTTGGAGGCTCAGGGAGTGTGAAAACACGGCTGTTCCCAGCCCACAGGGCCCGGGAAGGACACTGGGGTTGTGTCCCTGGTGGGGAAGGGAGGTGTGGGCAGCAGCACGTGGATCGTGCAGCTCTGTGCTCTCTGCTGGGTTGGCCCCTCGAGCTGATCCCACCCTTTGGTGCCTCCACTTGTGCAGCAACAATACTGACACTTAATGAGCTCAGCACCACCTGCAGAGGTGTTTGGATAGTGGGAGGGATTATTATTGGCAAGTTAGACCACAGGAGAGAGCAAAGCAGCAGCAGCAGCACCCAGGGGCTGCCCACTTTTCTTTTTAGATAATATGGAGGGTAAATGTTTCTCCCACATTTTGACAGGATTGGGGGAAATAGAAACATGCTGAGGAAAAAATGAGCAGCCCAAGCCCACAGAACAGGCCAGGTGAGCTCTAACAAACTGCAGTGGTGGTGTGGCCCTTCTTAAAATACAAGTCCCAGCATGTCAGTGCAGCAGATCCAAACACCAGTGCCTGGGATAATTCCTGATCTCTGGGAATGTCACTGCACAAAAGGCACGACAGGGTTAAAGCCTGTTAAAGCCCTTCTCACACTCTGCACTGCAAGGTTTTGTCAGGTCCTTGCAGGTTTGGCCTCAGTGGATTAATCCATATTACACAGAGCTCCCAGTCAGACAAAGCAGGAAGAGCCTCTCCCAGAGCTGGGACAGGGCAGGGGTCAGGAAAGGTTCCCAACATCCCTGACAGGAGGGAACAGCTTGTCCAGCCATGGCAGAGCACGTGGTTGTGTTCTGTGAGCAATCCTCAGCTCCATCACCCCACAGGAACAAGGCTTCACCTCTGAAATGGCTCTTTGATGTCTCATTCCTTACCTGGGGGGTGCAAAGGACCTTCAGTGCCTTCCTGACACTTCCCACACGGCCACAGATGTCAAAGGACTGCAATAAAAAGGTCCCATTTCAGGTAATTTTCACAAACTCTGTGTGTGTGTGTGTGTGTGTTTACAGTCCAGAACCTCAGGAAATGGTGTCTCCAAAAGGATACTCAGAGGGGAAAAAAAAGTCACAATGGTGCCAAAAAAACGATTTCATGGTGATCATGAAATGTGTAATAAATGTGAAGTGACAGTGGGGAAGAGCAGCCAAAAAACCTCTGGTAACACAGACTGCAAAGGAGGGGCTGCAGAGGACAAGGAGAGGGGCAGAGGTTGGGGGGGACAGTTGTCTGGAAGGGATAAAATGGACCCATTCCTACCCTGGGATGAGATGAGAGGGAAGGGAAGGGGAGGAGAAAGGAGAGGGAA
>NW_021940671.1:3396442-3414284 GCF_001715985.3 Manacus vitellinus | reverse complement strand
AGGGAGGGGAGGGAAGGGAAAGGAGAAAGGGAGGGGAGGGAAGGGAAAGGAAAGAGAATGGAAAGGGAAAGGAGGGGAGGGGTCCTGCTGCAGAGAGGAATTGAGCCCAGTGCAGAGAAGAACAGAGCAGGAGCAGGACTGGGGCTGAGCTTCTCTCATTCCCCCAAAGAAGGAGAAGCTTCCTGTGCCAGGCAGGGACAGAGGCTGCAGCTCTTGGGTGCTGTGCAGACACCCAAAAGTGGCCAAAAGCAGAGGGGCACCAGGGGGGCCTGTCCTGCCCCTCCCTCTGCTGCCCAGCTCAGGGTGTCACTGCGTGTGCTCAGAGTTCTGGGCTCCCCCTCACACCCTGACAGCAGCTCTGGGCAGGGCACAAATGAGTCCTGAGAAGAGACTAAAGGACACAACCATTTCCAGCCTGGCTGAGCAGCGTGAAACTGGGGGGAAGAGCTGGTAAAACTGCCTACAGGTATCAAGGGGCTGGGCAAGACAGGAGACACTGAGCAGTCTTGGAGTGAGGGCCATTAAAATAAGGGAGAACAGCTTGAAAACCTAATGCAGGGTGTCAGTCTTAACTTCCCACTGGCAGAGCTCACAGGGAAAAAGCCACAGAAGCAGGCAGGATATGGAGGAGTAGCTGTGCAGGGAAGAGCCCTGATGGCCTGCCAGGACCTGCTGGTCCCACCTGGAGGGCAGGGGAAGGTGGGATGGACCAGCACTGCAGAGGCACCACAGTGCCTGGAGTTGGCTCTCTCTTGTTTTCCCTTGGTTATCAGGATTAAGTGGGCTCACTGCAGGGAATGCCAGTGAGATCATCCTGCAATAGCTGTGGAATCAAATGAAGGCACCAATAATGCTTCCAGTCAGCATGTAAAAGGCTCCCAGGGTCCTTCCAGTAATGCTTCCAGTCAGCAACTACCACTGGAGGCTGCCACTGCTGCAGACTTTACATCTCCTAACGAGGATCAGCTCTTTTCCACAGCCCATTTCACAGACTTTTTCTGCTTGCTTTGCTTACAGTGTGGCTTCCAATGCCTCTGCTCCAGCTCTGATGTGTCTCCTCCCAGTCCACTTTCCCCCTTCATTTTTCCCCCTGTACCCCAAGAGCTGTTGTTTGAGTGGTCTCACACCCATTTCTCACCCATGCACTGTGTTGCAGCAGTCCCCTCTCATCTTGCCTTTCATCATTTTAACACCCAGGTTACAGATGGGGACAAAACAACCCCTGGATGCTCTTGCTGGTGAACATCTGGGATTTCTTCACCAAAAGCAGAGGGTTTGTGTCTACACAGCCCCGAGAGAGGCACCAGGGCAGCTCCCAGGAGCTGCAGGACACACAGCCCTCTGGAGTGCCCCTGATCCTGCCCTCTGTGCAGGGGAAGGGGCTGCAGCCCCAGCTGAGCCCTGGATTTTCGCCAGGAGCTCTCGGTGCCAAATTGGCTTCTGTGGTTTTTTCTAATGTGGTTTGTGGCTTTGCTAATGTGGGCTCCCCTGGGGATTATCCTCAGTGTCTCAGGCAAGGAATGAGACCTGCAGCTCCTGTGGCTGTGAATGGGATGCACACACCTGGCACTCCTGGCTCTGCATTGGAGGAGTGTGATCCTGCTTTTCCTTCACTTCCAGGCAGAGTCTCTGTGTGCAGGGGGCTGATCCTGACCTGGACATGCTCAGGAGCTGCCACACAATGACCTGGGACACGTCCCTGGGTTTAGCACCCTTCCCCTGGCCCATCCCTCCGTTATCCCCCTGGTGAGCTGGATGAATTCAAGGAAGGAATGAAGGAATGTGCACGTCCCAGGAATGGGCTGCAGCCAAGGCACCTTCCCAGGTGTGCCCCACAGTCCTGGGCCCAAGTTATAGGCAAGGCTGGAAAACAGCTGTCCTGCCCTCAGGGAGCTTCTAAAGAACAGACCAGCACAACTGGCCAAAATGAGGTGGCTTTTCCACCCTGGTCATCCCACACTACCTGTGAAAGCTTCATAGCACAGAAACATCCAGTGAACCCCAAAAGAACTGCTCACACCAGTGGGCCCTGGGGGCATTAACAGCCCCTCATGGACCTGAGGAGCCTGCCCTGGGCTCTGCACCCACAGTCCCTTGCCCAGGGGCCCAGCAGCTCTATTTAAGCTCAGCCCTGGAGGGCTCAGCTCGTGTCTGAGCCTGGGGTTTGGGGCTGGCTCCCCTTCCTCCAAGGAGCAGAAGCTCCCACTGCTTCTTGCTGCTGGGAGGACTTCTCCAGGTGGAAGGAATGGCAGGTGGAACTGCAGGTAAGCATCCATCCCTCTTCCAGGTGTTGAGTCACTTTTGCAAGAAGGGACACAGGAAAGATCTCTTGAAATCTGTTCCTGTACCTGTGACCTGAACACCTGAGCTCCCAGGCCAGGAGGGCAGGAAGGGGCTGGATCCTGCTGCCTACAGGGGATCCAGGCAGTGGCATCTCTGAAAGGGAAACAATCCTCTCCCAGAGAGGAGTAAAGAGCAGGGAGCACAGAGCTGAGGGAACTGGTGGGTGTGCAGGAGCTGCACTGGTCTCATGTGCTTCTGTTCTGGCACTGTTTGCTCTGGTTTGGGCTTGATCTCAGACCTGCTGTGACCAAATCACTTCCCACGACCTCCTCTGCCTCTCCTGCTCACAAGAACTGACAATTTCTTGACAGGAGGGGTTGAACAGGCCCTGTTCCTACATAACATAGAGCTGCAACTGCAGCAATAAGGGCTGCAGTGGGATTTAGAATTGCTGGGCCCCTCTGAGCCCCTCTGTCTTCAGCTGGGATGTGTTCCCTCTTCCCTGTTCTTCAGTCTGCTCCTGCAAAGCCAGCAGCACAGGCAGGGATCAGGGATGGAGCCAGCCTGACTCACCTGGCCTTTCTCAGAGGGATGGACAACACAGGATACCCCTGTTTGGGCAGGGTTTAACACACACAGTTAGAAATACAGCTATTTCTAGACCTCAGACTTGGGACTCTTATTTATAAAGTTCCACTTACAATTGAACAGACAGACTTTGTGCTCTCAACATTCTTATTTCTCAGGACACATTAATTACCCTAGTCTCCATCACTGGGATCCTGGACTTGCAGCAGCCAGACCAGGACATAGAACAGGGCAGAACTGCCTGTTTTATGCAGGCAGGACTTGGATACCCCTCTCCCTGCCTGCTGTGAGTGACAGAGCAGCCACCCTGCCCGGAAAGGCAGAGGAAAGCTCAGAGAGAAACATTAAACTGCAACCTGCCTTTTCAGTGCTGCATCTGTAAGGCTGCAGACAGCTGAACACGCCAGCACTGCTCCCCTCAGGGCTCTCCCCTTCTCCTCCAGCCTTTGCAGGAAGGGATTAGAGAGCAGCAATGACTTCATGAGTCTGATGCAACACTCCTGAGCAGCCACAGACCTTCCCCAGCTCAGCCATGCCCACGGGCAGGGGATGCAAAATGCCTCTGGCAGCTGCAGGTCCCTTCCTGGGCAGGGACAGGAGGGGGATTTGTTCCCCTCAGCTGTGCTGCAGGTCACTGCAGGGGTGGTGCTCACCTTGCAGAGGCTGTACATGATGATCAGGACTCCCCCCAGGAAGTAGCTGCCCGAGGGATCATCTCCCATGATGTATTTGTACCACAGCTGGATGGGCACGAGGCAGCGGAACAGCTGGCTCAGCTCCTCGATGAGCAGGTAGAACTTGCCCTGGGAAACCACACAAGGGAGATGGGAAGTGTCAGGAGGGCAAAAGAAGAGCAGTGTTCACTCTGTTAAACGGGGCAGGGACCTGCTTTTGAACTCTGAAGGGATAATTGTCACTTCGTTCTTTCACGGTGCTCCTCCTGCTCTGCCCCTTACCCAGCTGTTCTACATTTGGGAATTTTACATTCCTGAGCAGGTTAGGGACACACATCTTAATGCTGCAGCAGAGCTAAGACTTACAGGATTAACAGGATATAAATTATGAGAAAAAGAAAGCAAGGGAAGCCTCTTTGATTTTATACCTTTCTGAAGGTACAGGGATTAAATGTAAAGTGACATCAGACTTCCTGACAACTTTCCAGTTCAAACTAATTATCCCTTTGCCAGCATCCTTACCCCTGCCCTTCCACTCAGGTGCGTGTTGGCTCTTGTACAGAGCAAAGATAAAAAGACTGGTGCTGAAAAACAAACCCTCAGGGCATTGAAATTCAAAATACTTCCTGAGGACCTTAAGGAAGAAGGGGGGAGGGGGGAAGCACGACGGTTCAAACACTTCTCTCTCAAAAGAGACTCAGAGAATGGGCAACATCCTGTGTAAAAACCTTCAGCAAAGCTGTCCCTGCCATCCCGGTGTTTATTGGGCACAGAAAGCTTTCCCTCCTTGAGGGGCACCTGCAGGGTGACACACACTCCCTCCTGGCTCGCTGCAACCACGAGGTGCAACTGTGAAGTGCCTTTTTTTCCTTACCACATCACTTCTATTTTAATATTATATATAAAATATGATATATAAAATATATACTTTAGATATATTTTAATAATTCTGTTATTTCTTCCCGACGAGCAGGAAACTGGCTGAACAAAACATTATATCTAAAATATATACTTTAGATATATTTTAATAATTCTATTATTTCTTCCCGACGAGCAGGAAGCTGGCTGAACAAAATATTATATCTAAAATATATACTTTAGATATATTTTAATAATTCTATTTTTCTTTCTTCCCGACGAGCAGGAAGCTGGCTGAACAAGGGGGATCCAATTTAGGGCCAGTCCTAATGAGGACCTGTTTATTTATGTTCTGTCCCACTCCAGTGGCAGGGCACTGGGTCAGGGCAAGCCGAGCCCAGGGCGATCCTTTAATCTCCGGGCTGAAAGGTTTGGGTTTAGTCACCCGATAAGATCCCGGCGAAGGGGGAAATTCCCCTGGAATTTTGCTCGCTCTGTCATCAGTGATGTCAGCGCGGGCCAGTGGCTAATTGGGGAGGTTGGGATGGGGATGGAGCGCTGGCAGCCGGCTCGGCAGCAGCCAGCGCCCTTCCCCGGGGGCTGCCGATGAGATCACTCGCCGGCCATCCTGCTGCTCCCAACAAATCGAATCCTTCGGAGAGCTCTGGCATGCCCATGATCTCATACCCCCCCGGGACGCGGAGTGAGCTCACACCAGCGGTTGCTAACGGAGCCGGGCAGCTTTCCTGCCTCTCCGCCTCTCCCCTCCTCCCCCCGAATCCCAGGTGGCATCACGGAGCACAAAACCTACCGGCAGCCATCCTAAACGCCAGCAATTTATTAAATTAGCGCCGAGGTCTCTCTCCCTCCCTCTCTCTCTCTCTCTCTCTGCAGCCTCGTGCTTCGATGCAATCATGGTTTATTTTGGGCAGAGGGTCACTGTGCTGTCACTGCCTCCCCTCTGATGAAAGCCACCGGCAAGAGAAAGGCAGCAAACTGTTTTGTTTTGCCTGACTCGTCCCCTCCCACCCCTCGTCTCTCCTGGATCCTTGCCTCGCCAGGAGCCGGGATGGGACAGGTCACTTCTTGCTCTCCAGTTGCATCAGATGGAGCTGCTGCGCCCAGAATTTGGGGCGCCAGAGCTGAAATGCTGCTCACAACGCGAGTTTTGAGGCACTGAAACGCCAGAGCCCGCAGCAAGATGTAAGGAAAGGTGGGGCAGGGGCAGCCCCGGGGCACAGACAGGCTGTGGGGTTGGAAGGGGAAGAACGGGGCTCTAAAATGAACGTGCAACTTCAGTTGTCCCATCACATCTCCACCCTTCCCAAAGCTCTCAGAGCTCCTTCATCTATTGCACAGCCCCGGGTTTCAGTGGGAACTGCAGGGTGCCAGGATTTCTCAGCAGCTAGAAACTCGTTCACAGCCCCCACAAGAGTGAAGTTCAGATTAAAGGATGCCTCCCCTCCATGCAGCCCGTTAACAGCACCCACCTGACCACTAAAGGCTGATTGATAAGTTTAGAGTGAATCCAGGAGGAAGCAACACTTAGAAGAGAACTAGAAAGTGCTTACAGAACTTTTTAAGTCTTGTCAGGCACCTCAGTCCTTAGTGCACCACTTTTTTTAAACTAGGAAAAGTACCAGAAAATCAAAAGTGACTTTACAAAGGGCTGCAGCAGAAGTGGGATCTCCCTTCTGAGCCAGAAGCTTGGAAAACAAGGGTTGTTCCCTACAATTTTAGCAGCAAAATGTAGATTTGTGATGGCAGTAACTTGCTGCAGGCAGCACCCACCACTGGTAAGGACACCCAACACACCTCTCTGCCACTCCTCAGCCTAGGTTACAGTTTTCAAAGATAAATCTTTGTCTCCAGCTCTATTTTGTCTGAAAAACTCAACTATTTCAGCTTTTTTTTTTTCTCATCAAGATTATATCAAGCACAAATACAACTATTTTTCACCTGCATCTGGCTTGGAACAGCAGCTGGAAATGAGGCAAGGCCTGTCTCTGTTAGGTGAGTTCACATTTTGTAAAGATCAGTGTAAATCTGGGAATCTTCTGTGGAATGCATGAGTGTATGGAGCTGAAGGGCTCTCTAAGAGCAGCAAAATCTATTTTTGGTGAGCCTGTGAGTCAGTGCCAATGCTTGACTGGACTGTGCAGGAGCCAACCTGAACTGCAGAGATTAAGTGGGGTATTACCTGCAATTATGTCCCCTACAAGGGCCAGAAAAGGGGCTCTGCTCTCATCAAACCCTTGCCTGAGCCAGAAGTGAGAAGGACACTGTTGACCCTGCCAGGCCACCATCAAAGAGCTCATTAGCACATGAGGGGAAGGGCTGTGCTGGGGAGCTGATTTTAGCAGCTCCCACACCGGGAAATTCCGATTCCCTTTTTCCAGAGCTTTGTTAAAAACCGAGTCAGTGACTCCTGTATAACCCTCCATTTTCCTGCACCTCCTTCACCACAGAAAGGCCATTTTTATGCTTCAAATCAAGCACTTCTTTTGAAAGAGGAGAGTTCAGGATTTTCACCCAATTGCACTTTTCCTTCTGTCCATGCAGTGTTTTGGTCTGTAAGGGGTAAACCCTTTTGTACATTAAACACGCAGCTTCCTAGTATTCTGTTAAATCCTCATCACTTAATGGCAGACCTGCATCTGATCCCTTCCTCCTGCTCAGAGCAGCAAATTTCTAACATTTCTTCAGTCCCTTTATGACATCACCACTACAAAACCACTCTTCAAACCCCCTTCTTTTCACAGGGCTGACCCAAGGGACAGCTGTTCCCTGCCTTTCCTAAATGAGAACTCGAGGCACAGAAAGATGGAGGTCAAGGTAAGGCTGGTTTGGTGTCCAAGCTGAGATGCCTGGGATTAGACTTTTTATAAAGCACTTCATTTTATAGATCACATTACCATTAAAAGCTGAATCCCTGACTCCAGTCTGCAGCTGTACATGACTTTTCTAGAATCACACAGGAATTATTTGGCGAAGTAAAGGACAGAATTCAATTCTCCAGTGCAGAAACCTGAACCTGTAGAATGTTCCTCTTCCAGTGGTCTTTGTTTTCTATGTGCTTTCCAGTTGCTACAACAGCTCCTTTCAATATCTCACCTTCATCCTTGGGGCACTGGTGATGGAGGGAAGGAGTCTTACAGTGACATGACATGGAATAGTGTAATTAAAAACTGAATCCCAATATATACAGAGCAAAGGGGGGAAAATTTGCAGCTGCAGAGGCAATGCTAATTCCCCCAGAGCCCAAGTGAGCCTTGATTTTGTGGTTTCTTTTGACACCAGGCTTTGCATAAGTGCCTGTGCCTCCCCAGGAGGGAACAGGGAGGCAGGGTAAGGTCTGACACGGTGGAATTAAAATGGGATGCAGGAGAAGTGAGAGAAGTTGCAATGAGGCAACTGCAAGTCGTGATTAGCACTCAAGGGAAGCTCCAAGTCTCGCTTGTTCTGTTGCCAGCAGCATTAGGGCTCATTCTGACACAGGGAGATGCTGGGAAAAAAAACTTTGGGGACCTGCTGTGGCAATTTGGATGAGGAGAGATCTCTGCTGGGACTGCAGGTCACACTGCCAGGGCAGGGGAGTGGGAGCAGGAAACAGGATTGTGGCACATTGTGCTGCTGAAAATCCAGGCAGGACTAATGAGGAGGAATTTCCAGGTGGGATTAGAGGGGAAAAAAAAAAGAGAATTTCACTTCTGAAAGTCTCATATTGGGACATCTTAAATTGGGAAGTTCAAGTGGGAAAACTCCTGGGAGTGATGATTCTTTTAAAGTTCAGCAGCAGTGGCTTGCAAAGAGTGTCAGGGAGGGGGACAGAAGAGCCCCCACTCCTGAGGACCTGGCTCTGATGCTTCAGTTACGCTTTTTCTTTTGAAAAATAATAAATCCCAGGCTTGTGATGCTGGGACACCTCATCTGTCCAGGCTGAAGCAGAGAAAAGTCTTTGCAGGACATCACCTGGTTCTGTGGCTCCAGAGGATCAAAGCTCAGATTGTTGTCCAAGACTTGTGAATCTGTCCCAGAGTTCCTCCAAAGAGTATCCAAGGTCAGAAGGTAATTAGAGGATGGGCTATCCTGCCTGGAAACACCACTTTAACCATGTTAAATTTAGGGAAAACCAGGATTAACCTGCATATCTCACAGCAGAAGAGAGCACAGATGAGGAACATCTTCACCTGGGTATTTTTCCTAAAACTCATCTATGTGCCAGCTCCCAGTGCTTTTTTAACACTTGTGGATTTTTGGATCAGCATCCAGAGGACTCAAATGCTCCAAGGGACCTTTATTTCCTCAGGACAACAAAAAAAAGGTGCAGCTTCAGAAGGAGCATGGGAAGCTTGATGTGCCAATTTACCTGGCAGAGCTGTAACCACCCATGCCAGGAAATGTCAGGGAACATGGAATGCACCTGAAGTTTAGTGCTATTCACTGTTTTCATCATATTTGGTTTAAAATCCAAGTGCAGAACTGGGTAAAGAACTGCAGCAACACACAGGCCGAGTTTTCTCTGACCAGCCTTGATGAGATGGTAGTTTAAAAATAAAAAGCACTAATAAAACAGTCAACTGGGAAAAAAAAAAAAGGCACCAAGCAAATATTTTCAAAGCTGCAGTGAGGGGTCCCCAGTGCAAGGGTGGAGCAGTGTTTGTACACTTGCCACTGACAGCATTTCAGCAGCATAAAGACAAATTCACGGGATTAATGGCATTTGCAGTGTCTGGATCCAGCCTTCAAGTCAATCTGACAAGTATTTAACCAATAGTCATTTATTTCAGGCTGTGTTTGCAACAAGGCAGTGTTAAAATGTTTTCCTTCTGAATTTCCAGCCTCCTGGAAATGCAGCTCCCTGGAACTGGGCTGCACATCTGTACTGAGCACGGAAGGAAAATTCCAACTTAGGGTCTTTCTTATGTACCAGCCCATTAAGATAATTGGAAAAATGTCCTTCTCCCCTCTAGGGATAAGGATACATATATAAAAAACCCTGGGATCCCAGTTCCTTACAGTTCTTTTGTCTCACTCCATCCTCCAGGATAACCAGCTCAGATTGCTGCCAGGAGCATGAGGAGGGGATGGGAGACTTGCAGGCACCTGGGATTTCCTAAGTGAAATCTTTGGCAAGTGTGCCTTTTTATTATTTATTTCCTTATTTTTAATTCCACCCCCCTCAAGCTGTCATTCCTCAGCAGTGCAAATGAAAAGCTGCCATCCATGGGTGTACAACAATGGAAGCCTCTGCAAGGCCACATGGCTCCTGCAGTTTAATTTACTTTAATTCATTTTATATTGAACCAAATGATCTTATTTGCCTTTTTTTTTTTTTTAATGGAGAGCAGGGTGGGAGCCAAACAAACCCCCCCCCCCTTTCCAAAGAAATGATGAGCCCAGCTGAAATTAAAACTTGAACTTGGCTTAACATGCCCAGCAGCTCGTGGGGGAGGAAGGGACACCTTCAGCCACAGGTTTGATCCTTCTGCCAACTCCACTGACCCAGAGGTGTGAGATCTGTCCTTTTTCCTGACTTTCTCTCCCATTCACCAGCCCTTCCTTCCCTGCTTTCCAGCCTGACTGCACCCTCACAGCCTCTCTTGGCACCTCTGTTTTCCAGGCTGGTTTGGAGCCTGGCAAGGCCTGGGATTATTTTGTCAAGTTTTTCAGTCTTCCCTCATTCTCTGGAGGAGTTTGTGGCAGAGATATTCCATTCTGAGTTATTCAAGCTTGGAGAACTCTGGCTAGTTGTACCCTAACTATAATACATAATAGATCAGTTCTCAGGCTTCACACTTCAAGCACTCCTGGGCATGTTTCTTGCCCTCTGTGTTCTGATTGCAAAGACAACCTTATTTTTCTGCCTTTCAGTTTTAGTTTGCTTTCTCTCATTTAAAGCATAAATGCTGTAAATGCAAATGTTATCCTACACCAAAAGTTGCCATGCTAGGAACACACAACCCAGGTACTTTAGGGGGGCAGAACTGAGTGCTCCAGCCCAAATTTTTTATGTGTTCACTGTCAAAATGCATCTGAGGGAAGCAGAGTTTGGTGCTATTCACTGTTTCCATCAATGATCTCGATGGAACAGAGTGGGTTTATCAAATCTACAGCTGACACTCAACTGGGAAAGGCTGTAAATGCAATAGAAGGAAGGATTATAATCCAAACTCACCCTGACAGGCTGGAGAAATGCTCTGGAAAACAGGGAGGGATGAAGACAGTCCAGAAGAGAATAATAAGATTTGGAATTAAAAATCTCTGAGAAAAGACTCAAAAAATTGGTGGTGTTCAGTCTCCAGAGAAGACTGAGGGGAGAAAGGAAGACTGGAACAGAAAGAAAAGAATCTGATCTTGCTCCAATCCCAATGGACATGGAGAGGTAAGACACTTAAAGGAGGATATTCAGAGGAAGTGCCTTGCAAGCAGCAGTGAAGAGCACAGAGCACCCAGAGAACACCAGAACCTCAAGGAGCAGCACAAAAAGCCAGCCTGGCTTTGGAGGTGCCTTGGAACTTCCAAAACCAGGAAAAATCCGAAGAGCCTGCTCAGAGGTTGAGAGCACAGTGATCAAAGTTCCTCAGATCCCATCCCTGGACAAGCTCTGTGGTTATTGCTGACTGCCAGGCCTGCAAGGAAGCTCAGGATGAAATCCCTGTGTCCCACTCCCAACTGGGCTGAACTCCACCCCTGAGAGGGCAGCAGCTTCCCCTTCAGGCCCTGCATTAGGGCAGCTGTTCTGACTGGTTATACTGGCACAAAAATTCTCACTATATATATGTATATCTTGAAAAAAAATCTACCTTTCCTCCAGTTTAATTTATATTTCTCCAGCAGCACGATACCATTAAGTGACAGCCACCCACAAGCTCATAAACTCCAATCTGGGCTTAAAGCAGAAGCTCTGGTAGGAGCACCTGGGGAAGCAGAGCATAACTTTGTACCTGGCAAGTGTTAAGACAGCAAATAACAAATATTTTGGTCAAAGTTAAAGTGCCTAAGTTGCAGTAGAACTGTTCTAACTCAGAAGGAGCTGAGGTCTGTCCCCTGAGATCTCACCCCTGGTGGGCAGTGCAGAGTGGGGGACACAAATACAGCTCTGTGGTGGCAGGAGCAGCAGTCTGACTGGTCAGGGGACACCGAGCCCGTCCACAACATCCTTGGACAAAACAGGGGCTTGAAAAAAGTGAGAAGTGTTGCTCTCCAGAAAAAGGTATTAAAAACGAAGCATCTGTGCTCTGAGTCATTACAGGCCCCTGACAGATGTGATCTTACCAGCCTCCCCCTGTAGCTGCAAATAAAGACCCCTTCCCTTTCTTCTCTCCAGACAAGGATTAATGAGTGCTTGGGAGAGCTCTCAGACAGGCAAGCAAAGGCTGTGAACCTTTTCCAACGCTGCAATTTATCTTGGGGAGGTTATTCACATCACTTTTCCCTCCCTCCCCAGGCTGGATTATGCTCTGACCCAGCACATTAATCTCCTAAAATATAATAATAATAATAATAGAAGAAGGAGAAAAAAAAAAAAAGTTGGACAATTGCCAGAAATAAATTAATAACCATCTCAAATAGCCCTGCTGTGCAGGAACAAACTGCTCAACTCCCCTGCCACCCCTGTCATTTCCAAGCAAAACTATTCCCAGTTTAGATATCCTCCTAAGTGCCCTGCCTGAGACTTTTCAGGGATTAATGATGGTATCTTGCATCTATACAGTGCCTTTCATCCCAACAGCTGCCAGAAAGTTCCTTTACTGAAGGCAAATAATACACATCTCTGTGTTTGCCACTGGAATGCAGAGGCTACCAAGTGGATAAAGAGGCAGCATGACAGATCTGTACATATAAAAACACATGAAAAGGTATTTTCAGGGAGAGAATGTAGTGAGGAAGTTTCCAAAGTTAGGCCTAGTCTACGAATAACTTCGTAATAATTTAAATACCTTAAGCATTCAAATATTTCTTCACCCGTGGTTATGTAGAAGGGGTGGTGTCTTTTGTGGCACCAGGAGCTTCAATTTAATCCTGTTACTGCTTTGGCCCAAGTGGAAAGCCAAAGACACAAGTACTTGCAGTTTCTTCCCATGAAGTGAAGAGATTTGTGCTTCAGAAATATGTATTTACAGAGGTTGCTCAGAAAACAAGGAATTCAAACAGACAAGCTGTTACCTCACTGCTAGTGTCTATTCCTCTTCCAGCAATGCATTCCTCATCTCTGGACTTCCATCACTTGCTGGTGCTACCAAACCCTTGCTCAGGTCTGTGATGGCTCAAACCCCAAACCTTGATACCCAAGTGCCAAAGTTTTATGAAGAGATTTCATTATTTTTATTCTTCCATTCATATTTGGCCCTGGCCCAGGTTGCCCAGAGAAGCTGTGGCTGCCCCTGGATCCCTGGAAGTGTCCAAGGCCAGGTTGGATGGGGCTTGGAGCAACCTGGGCTAGTGGGAGGTGTCCCTGCCCAGGGAAGGGGGTGGGAAGGGATGGGCTTTAAGGTCCCTTCCAACCCAAACCATTCTGGGATTCTGGGATTTCACGCTGCAAATGTGTTCTAAAAGCATCAGATTATCAAAGATAAATACTTGTACATCAAGAGGAGTCTCCTACCTTGGACTTGACAGCCAGGATGATCTTGGGCAGGGCCACCACGAGGCATTTGAGGGCGATGGTGAGGTACTTGAGCACGAAGTCTGCGATGCCCACGATCCACATCAGGTCGAAGAAGTCCAGCCTCTCCAGGTTGGGCTTCAGAAAGATCAGGCTGAAAGACACCAAAACACCAGTGAGAACCTCACTCAAGCTTCTTGTGTCCACTGCTGGCTAGAGAGAGAGAGCCCAGAAACTCCCCTGAGCCCCAGGGGAATTGCCAAGGGCAAGAGGAGTCAGACATGCAAATCAGTGCCCTGCTTCCTCTCTTGGCTTTGCTCTTGTTCTCCTGAGGTCACCAGGTTTGCCCACTACCACCAAACAGGACCCAAACCTGTTTTGGAAGGCTGCAATCTCCACAGCCTGCCCTCCACACTGCACCAGAGCCTTTGGTGTGCAGGCAGTGCCTTCAGCTCTGTCTGATTCTGTGATCTGAATGTCAAACCTTACCCTGGGAAGTCCTGCTCAACGTTTGCTCTTTGAAAAAAGTGGAGTCTAGGACAGCAGAATTCCACACAGCAATGGGCAGGAGCCACTGACCTGAGCAGCAATGAGGACTGGACCCTACTGAGGCTGAAAAACCAGGATTTGTCTTCAGGGTGTTTAGCTGCTAAAGCCTCGTGGTAGAAAGCAAACACTTAACCAAAAAAAAAACAACCCAACAAAAAAATAAAGCAAAAGTAAAATAACCAACCCGAAATGAAAGGCCTGAACATGAATTTAAAATACTCACAACACTGGCACAGCACAACAGGTAAAATTACACCCTAAAAACAGAAACAGAATCAGAGGCTTTACTACTATTCATGCACTAGAAACAATAAATAAATAAATAAAAACACTAGGAAAAAAAAAATAAATAAATCAGGAAATGAAAAATAAGCCAGAAAGAAACAAACATGAAGCAGCTACTTCTAATTTGACAAGCCTGCCCTGTGAATAGTCCCAGGTCCCCACACAGCAGGCAACAGATGCACCAGCCCAAGCATGACACAGCAGCACTCCCAGGAACAGAGATCCTCCATGGAAATGTGGCCCAGCCTGTCCATTGGTAATAAGCCCTGCCCTAAACTGTGTGTAGGGTGGCCCCAATTTGCTGAAAGCCCTTTATTTTGGGTGATCTACCCTCTGTTTTAAACTAATCCCATCCATGTTTTTAACCCTGACCACCACCTTACAGACACACAGGTTCCCTGGGATGCAAATTCCTTCTCGATGCTTCCACACCTTTCTGCCATTCCTGCTTCTCTTCCATTCCCTCCCACGAGCCATATCCAGGGAATCCCATGGCCTGGCATCTCCCATCTGGACCCACACATTCAAGCCTTCTCCCCTCTCCCCCTTTCCAGAAGCATTTACATACAGAGTTTTTCCAGTGACCAAATCCAAATCCATTAGGGGCAATTCCAAAGGATACCAGGGTTAGGGGCAGACCTTGGCTCTTCCCATAGACAGCATTGTTGGGGAGAAACAGGGAAGCAATGAAATAACTGGCAGAGAAACCAAACCCAAGAGCTGTGTAGCCATAACCCAACTGCTGCACATTGTATTTTCAGCCTCAAGTTCTAAGTCCCCTTCAGTGGGACAAAGAAAATTCTAATGAGGGAGATAATTCATATGGTTTTAGCTCCTAATATCAAAACTACTTTCTAAATAATTAGGTTTGATGTTGCTCCATTTCTTCCTATTTATTCTACTAACATCTCCTTGCTTAAGTTGTGTATCTTTGCTTCCTGTCTGTCATAATTCCTACAGACTTTATGGTAACTAGGGGTAGTGCTGAACAAAATCCATTGGTACAAACTTTTCTGTACTTGAGAACTGCTTTAGTGAGAATCTGAAGGTCAAGGATGTCTTAATTACCTCAGATCCAAGTGCCTCTAAGCCCTGAGGACACTGAAGTAAAACACTACTATTTCACCTCCTGTTTATCTCCTGTCCTGGACTCAAAGCTTGACAGATTGAAGAGAAAACATTACAGGAAGAGGAAAATCAGTGGGTCTGTGCCTCATCTGCTTCTGACACCTGCTCTGTGTGCTCAGCCCCTGCAGTCAAAGTGGAAATTCAGAGGTGCCTGTTAAAAAGGGTCCACCCTGCTCTGAATCACATCGTGTGTCCTCCCCCCCCATTTCCACCCTGGCTATGCCACTGATTGCAGAAATGACACACATCCTTCTGCTCCACTGAAAGGTATGACAGAGATGCAGCCAAGACAGCAGGTGCTTTAGGCATGAACACTTCCAAAGTGTGGGGAACAGTGGGCAATTCTTCTCCTCCCTGGCAATTATCACCTGCTTCCAGCACGGACAACGTGAGTCCTGCCCCCCTACCTGTTGTAGAGCTGCTGAGAGCTGAATGTGTAAAGCAAGTACAAGGTGTTTCCAGTGAGAAAGGCCAGGATCCAGAACACAACCAGCACTGATCTCTTCTCCTGGGCAAGAGAAAGAAGGAGAGAAGATAAATTGGAAGTCTTGTGGGTTGTGCCCATCCCAGGGGACACGAATATGTATCTAAGTGTTCAGTAATTAGTTTATTGACACAGGACTAAGGCTCAGAAGCAGGCTGCTAGGTAAGGACACACATAAACACAGGCAGAAATGGCTCTCACCCAGCAAACCTTTCAAATAAAGTAACTTCAGGAAGATTAATTGAAATATGCTGGGGGAGGTGACAGCCTTCCTTGCAGAATGCAATCTTCAAAGTCGGGATCTTTCCTGGGACATCTAAATTCTGCTGGTATTTAAAACTCAGATTAAAAAATAGTCAGTTCCATGTATTGTCCTAAGTTCTGAGCTGTCACCTGGTGGGAGTGACACCTCATCAAAGGGGGGGTTTACAAACAGATCCTCTGAGTGAGAGGAAGGCTCAGCTAATCCAAATATAACCCATTACCACCTGCAGCACATCTGAGTGTTATCCAAATGCAGGGAGGTTCTAGAACAGGCATTTTTGATCGAGGAAGTAACTGAAGGTCAAAAAAGAAGTGCAGGTGCTGCATTTCAAAATACATGGAACGTTACAGACAGAAGCTGGATGGCAGAAGATCTTGTCCTGGGTCTTGGCCCAGGGTAATTTTGAAGAGTAAATTTTACTCCTGGGAGGAAAAAATACCCACCATTTTTCTTGTGAGCTGATTTATTAAGGAAATAGGTCTCTGCAGGGATGTTTGGCTGAGATTTAAAGCAGGGGGATTAAGGGGCACGCTGCTGGAAGGAGAGAGTGCAAAGTGCAAGGCAACAGCCATCTATTACATGATTGTGCAATTTATCTCTTCATTCAGCATTGTAGCACATTTATTCCACTGCTGTTGGTAGATACCAGTACACACTTGTGCCACCCATGCAATTTTAATAAAAACGAAATTCTAGTCTTGTGCTTTTAGTGCTGTTGAACTGTTCTCCTGACACTGAAGATCACAAGGCCTGGAAAGGTCTGCTGGTTTCTGTACATTCTCAACAGCATTATAAAGATGCTAACAAGCAACACATCCACAAAATGTTTCAGTTAAACACCTCAAAACGTGATCTAAATGCTAATAAGTTAAATCTCATTATTAATAAGTCAAATAGCTTTCAGCACTGCTGCTGAAATGGGGAAACCCAGGTGCAGAGAAGTGCTGGAAGATGCACTGCCAGCCAGTGGCACGGGGAGATGCAGATTACAACACCCCTGAGCTGTCCTCTCTTTGTTTACTACGTTCACACTCACAAAAAAACAGGGTAGAAACAGTGGGAGAGCATCGGTGTGGAGAAGCAGGAAGAGGAAGGTGGGATTAGGGCCTTTCAGAACTCTTTGTTCCTAAAGATCTGTGCCCATATAAATGCATTCAGCCCTCCAGTGCAAAAGCAGGTGTTGTTTTGTGCACAGAGGGTGGTGTTTCCCGGGAATACAAGGAGGTAAAATGTTGGACTCACCTTCAGGGCGACCTGCTCTCGGAGCGTGGAGTTGGCGTAGGCGAAGGTGCTGGCCATGCCAATGCACACAGCAATCCCTGCAGGGAAGGTACTGTCAGGGGGAACTCCTGAGCCAGGGACACCAGTCCTGAGCCAGGGACACCAGTCCTGAGCCAGGGACATCAGCATCTCAAGCTCAGAAAAAACATTACTGGGTGGTACTCTGGATGCGCCGGGAATTTAAATGTACAGGTGACTAAACCAGGGCAGTCTGGGCTCTGTCCTTCAAATTCAGTGTAAATGAAGATGCAGCACTGCAGTGAGCACCCAGCCCAGCACAGACACTCTGTCTTAAGGTCCTGAAGGAGAACACAAGTGCTCTGAGCTGTGGCTATGTTGTGCCAGGTGACAGTATTACAACAGCAGCTCAGCAGCTCCTGGAGGACAGGGCACGCTATCAAAAACCTACAGGATATCAGGTCCAAAGGCCAAGATATTGCAGACAATTAATCAAATCCCTGTCAGAGTTGTAAGTGGACTAAAACGGAAGCATTACTGGTTTCCCAGTGTTGATAATCTCAGAATAAGTCAGGATCCACAGACATGCCAAACATACAATTTTATAGTGCTAAAATACTCAGGCACCATTAAAAAAACCCTGCATAGACATATTCTTCAGGGAACTCTGAAGATCTCAACTGCAAGATGTAACTGCTGATGCTGTCTGACTTGATTTCACAGCTACCACAGCTAGACAAGTGTCTCATTCCTCAGGACCCTTCTGTGCTCCACAGAAACCTTTGCCAGTCACCAGTGTAAGCTCTGCCCACCTGTCCTAGAGAGAGCTCTGAGGGAGAAGCCTTGGTAACATCCTCACCCTCACAGGAATGTCAAGGGGA
>NW_021940671.1:3393182-3394512 GCF_001715985.3 Manacus vitellinus | reverse complement strand
TGGAAGGGCGCGGCCGTGATGGTGCCCGAGGGGATCCCGGCCAGCCCCGAGAAGAGCTGCTGAGGGGAGGAGGCCTCGGCCTTGAGGCTTTCGAACACTCCGCTCTCATCCACGCTGGTCTCGGAACTCACCGTCTGGCTCCGGTTCCTGCGGGGGGACGACAGCGAAGCGATTAAAAAACTGAGCAACGCGGAACTTCGCGGTCTTTTGTGGTGGTTCAGTGTTCCTCACTGCAAGGGTTTGGTCTAGGCCTTTTCCTGGCAACCAGGTGTTGTGGTTTGAAGCTGGCTCCCTGACAAGTCTCCAACCTTCACCACAAGAATTCCAACACCCCCCACAAAACCCAAGGGAGGAGAGAAAAAAAAACCAAGAGAACCAAAACGAGAGAGAGGCAGCTAAAGCAATATATATAAATATATTTACACTTATATTACACTTATATACAATCGAAATATATGTACAATTTCAAAAGGGGAAGGGAAGGGGGAAGGGAAAAAAAGAAGGAAACCAAAATAAAAGATACACGATCAGTAGCCCAAGATCTAGCAACTAAAAGAATTAGCAAAAGAATATCTCACTACTCTCCTTGGGACAACAGAAAGACGTGCTGGCAACTGCCATCTCCCAAGGTTGGCAAGGCCTTACCAGGCCTCACTCCCCAACCCGACAGACTCAACAGCAGGGAACCTGCACCTCCAAAACTGCCAGAAGGAAAGAAGGGGCAAAGGCCTTTCCTCCTTTCTTCTTATACCCCAGGTTATGTAAAAATTGTAGGGAATACCGGGTAAATCTGGGCACTTCCTTGGTTACAAACTGGTCACCAAGGAAGGCCTAGGCCAAACTACCACACCAGGTCAAAACCAAGAGAGTACTTATATCCCAATATTCCACGCTATTCTTTACGTAAGTAGGAATATAAATAGAAGTTGGAGGGAGTTAGTTGGCCAGGTGTCTTCTGGTGAAGTTGGAGACAGCAGGCTCCCTGCAGTTGGTCTCACTCATGTGGGAGTGAGGCCTGTGAGGCCTGTGGGTTTTCTGATTCGAGAGGAGAGATTTGGTGGAGTGGCTTTTATTTTCTTAAGGAAAGTATTAAGATTTTGGTTTGACAGTTCTTTGTTGGTTGCATATATCTGTTTTTCGGGGGGGTGTTAGGGGTTTCTTCCTTATGTGTATATAGTTCTGTAATTGTGTATACGTGTAAATACATATATATATTGCTTTAGTTCTGTTATTTCGGTTTTTTTGTTTTTTTTTCCCTTCCCTTTGCTTCCCATGTGTTCATAGACAAAAGGGGGGGGGGAGAGCTTTTGCTGTGGTGTTGGGCACTTGG
>NW_021940671.1:3389216-3392487 GCF_001715985.3 Manacus vitellinus | reverse complement strand
GTACCCAAATTACTGGGACCTGGAGAGAATTAGTTCTTTCCAGATTCCAAAAAGTCTAAATACCTTCCTCCTAACACCAAAAGACTAGAGGCTTTCTTCACCTGAAGTCAATCCTGTGGAATTAAGATGAATACAAAGCAAGTTTAGATGGCAGGGAACAATCCAGGTAACAAGTAGAATGATCATTAGGCAGTAAATGCTTGGCAGACAGCAAACACCTCTCTAAATTGCAGAAGGAGAGTAAAGAATAAATAAGCTCAGCAAGAGGCAAAGCTCACAAATAAGGCAAGTTGCAGGGCTTTGGTCTCTCTTGATTTTAACCCCTGGAGGTCTCTAACTTTAGAAGTAGTGATTACAACTCAGGGATATACACACACAACACGGGGACAGAATGTGACAGTCCTTGGGTCTGGGAACACTAACAAACAGCCTGGGTGGAACCCAGTGTTACAAATAAAGACACAACTATTGTTTGGAATAATACTACCAGGATACAGGACTGGGCTTTCAGCAGGAAGGAATTAATGTGGGACACATTTAAAAACAAACAAGGATGAAATTGTGAGGCTGCTGAAGTTAACCAGAAGGGAATACCAGTGGCAACAGCATTTCATTCTACATTTAGAAACCTTCAGCCTCTCTGATAATAGGTACCTAACCTGTTAAAAACCAGAAGGATTTATAAAAGCCAACTGACATTACTCTGCTTATCTTTTGCACTCAATAACAGACACAGACCCTGAATATATTTTAACTGAAGTGTCTTACAGGTTTGTACAGACTCAGAGAGCTCTGCACAGAAGACAAGAAGGCCCATTCAGCACTTTCTGTGCCTCTCAAGACCCAGCCTTGTCTGCTGATACAAAACCCACACTTTTTTTTTCTGCACTGAGGCTTGGGCAGCATCATGCAGAAAAAAAGGTGGAGGTGGCTTTCTTTTCCCCTGAAATTAAGAACAGTACCATGCTAGCAGGGGTCAGGGCATCAAAGTGCAACTCTACTTGCAAACCCGATGATCTTTCACTTATAACCTCAGCTCAGCCAGAGCAACTACATTTGTCAGTTCTATCTTTGTCTTAATTAGATTAGTTTCTTCTTTAGGAAAAAAAAACACAAAGTCAAGCTGTAGCTCTGGGAAAGCCCTAGGGAATACTTAGCACCAGAACAACAACAGTGGCAAGGCTCCCTTGCTGATGGTATAATTGCAGAAGTGAATTAGAGGTATTCTGCACCTAAATACTCACATACATAGAGCTGGATACAGACTCTGGGAGGATGTAAAGGATCACTCAAGCTCTTTATAAAACACTAAGTCGTTGAAAGCTTCAGCCCAGCAGACTTTTTACACACTTTAATAACAGAAGTATAGTTTCTGTTCATACAGGTTGATCCTTGCAGATTGATTGCACTCAAGATCCCCATAAGACTGTGCAACAAATCATTCAGGGCTTAAATTCTTTTTATAAGGATCTGTAAGTTTTATACAGGAAAAAAATAGATATTATGTTTTTTTTCCAAATGCTATAATCTGCATTTGAAGTAACAACACTTAGTATTCCAGGAGTCTTCTATGCTTTCCCTGCAGTAAATGTTATTTAATCCTAACCTGACAGCATCTCTTTTGAGTTAATACATAATATTATGCTCTTTTTTAACCAAAACAGCAATATTAGCGCTCCAAAACGTCCTGCCTGTGCCAAGCCAGCTCCTCATGTGCCACACTGGATCATCCTGGAGCACTGTGGTGGGCAGCAGTCAATGCTGACACGAGGGGGAAAAGTAAATCTGTGTCCAAACTTCCCGAACTGGAGCAGAAAGCCTGGCCACACCACATCCACAGGGATGAGGACTGAGGAAACTCAGTTTTGAGCTTCCATCTTCTCACCCCCCCCTACATTTAAATCAGGACACTCCCCCTGGAGAGGAGCCGGGAGGAGGGAGGCAGGTGTACCTTTCCGGAGGCGCGTTGTCCGTGTTGCTGCTGTGCCGCCTCTGCATTTTCCTCAGCACCCTGAAGCACAACACGCTCAACATCAACAGCACGGGGCAGCAGAGCCCGGGGGGGCTACTGAGACAGGCCCACGGCGTCGGGGGGCTGGGGGTGCCACCCAGCTGGGCACATGGCTGGCACCAGGCACCTCCTGCTGCGGCACAGCCCCTCCGGCTCCCGGCTGCTCCTCAGCCCGCTCGCACAGGGACAACGTGGAAGTTGTGGCAGCACAGGGACACAGGGCTCCAGGCAGGGCAGGAACTAGTCAGGTCCCCTTGGGCAGGACAGGGCAGTCCCAAGGAGTGTCCAGCTGGCATGTCCTGGGAGAGACCTCGAGGACATCTAACAGGGTGGCTCCTGCTGTGACACGCCACCCAACATCCGCTCTTGGGAATGAAACCCCTTCTTCCTCTTCTGCAGAAACCTGGTTTGTAAAACTGAGAGGGAGGAAAAAAGCAAATGTATAAACATCTTCGATGAAAAAATACAACCAGGTCATGACAATATTCTTTTAAATAATTCTCCTAACTACGAGTTTTTTACCTTGTAAGTCCCAGCAGGTTTTGAATCTCTTGCTATACGTTTCAGCTTGTGCTGGATTTTCACAGCCTAAGTTCTTTTTATAAGAATCTGCAAGTCTTATACACAAAAAATAGATTTATGGGGTCTTTTTCAATTGTTATAATCTGCATTTGAGGTAACAGCACTTAGTATTCCAGTAATCTTTTACATGCTTTCCCTGCAGTAATCCTACCCTGACAATATCTCTGTTGACTTGATATATAACATTATACTCTTTTTTAACCAAAACAGCAATTCAGGTATGATGAACAGGCCAAGACAGGCTGGCCCGTGCAGGCAGAGCTGTCCTGCCTGGGAACAACTTTGAGGTCACTGCTCATAAAAAACATCTGTCCATCTTCCCATGCTACAAGCTGAGAGCCAGAGCCAGAGCAGAGGCAACTCCAGCACTTGAAAAATCCTTCACGCCTTTCTAGACCATTGGAAGTCTAGATTGTGATGTGGGGTGAAATCACACTCCACAATGACATTCAGCTCCATGGGGAGACACTTTCTCTTCTGGCATCAGCCATGAAGGGGACAGTGACATGAATGCCAAGTCCTGAAGGTGCAGGACATTGTGAGATGGAATGCTCTGTTCTGCCCAGAGTCCTACAGGTTTGATCACATTTAAATGGCCTTTGTTCCAGAAGGGACTCAGCTTCAGTACTGACTGCTCCTGCTTTTTCCAGATTAGGGGTTTTCATCTTGCTGCACGTG
>NW_021940671.1:3354481-3385836 GCF_001715985.3 Manacus vitellinus | reverse complement strand
TGGAAGGTGAAGTTCAGCCCGGGAAACAGCAGCCAGCTGAGTAACCAGTGCAGGAATTCTGTGCAGGGGAAGCTCCTCATTACAGATGAACTGGGTATGTTTGACACTAAGAATTTATTCTGCACGTGGCAGTGCTGAACGCTGCTTTGTTGGTCTGTCAGTGGCACTTCCAAGGAACAACTGCTCTTTATTAAGGTGTTTTTACTCAGCCATTGGCATTTTGTCCCCAGGCTGGATGAACTCCCCTGTGGCTGCACACACTGCTGGTTTGGTTCTGTGCAGGCTCAGCTCAGGCACAGGGCTGTGTGAGTGTGGCTGTGCTGTTCCCAGGGCCACCTCAGAGTCAAAGAATTCCACTTATCTTTGCACAGAACACAGACATTGAGTCCTGCTCCATTTATTGCCACTGCTTGCAGAGCTGTTTGTGTCTCCCTGCAGTGTGTCCCTACTGTCAGAGGTGTTAGGGAGAGTAACTGAGGAAACACTATTGACCTTGTAGGGAGGCAGCTCAGGACGTGTAATTAGTGCTCAGTCACAGTTAACAACCTCATCTGACCCTTGAAACCCAAGGATATTAACCACTTGTTTTAAGTGTTAAAAGTTAAAGATCCTTTCTTGCCCTACACAAGTACTTCCCCACTGTGCTTGTTGCTCAGGCACTGGATCTTTCTTGACCAGAAATCAAGGCTGTAAAAAACCCACCACATCTTTTTTTTGTGATTTGCATCAGTGTTAAATTTGGCACTGCCTGAATTATGGCTGGTGCCAATGCCTGAGGTCTCTAAAAAATTACAGCTCTGTCTCACAGTCTAACACTGTGGTAGTAGTTTCCATAAGGACATACACATGGTTCTGTACTACTGATGGTTCCCTAACTCAGTTAATTTAGAGCTATTCTGCATGGATAAATCTAAGTCCCTTCATACTGATCTGTCAGGAGTGTTATCCAGACACAGAGCTGTTGAGAGAACGTGTCACAGGTTTTTCTCCAGTACAATCATCACCAATCCCCTTTCCCAACAAGGAATTACGCCAAAAAGAAATCAGAACTTCAAAATTCTGCATTTAAGCACTCTTACTGTACACACAGCACACATTAGAGTAGTAGCACATATTAGTTGTGCACATAACACCAGGCTGTTTGAAACATCCAAGTGTCACTGCAAAGAATCGCTGCTGCCAGACAGAGGGGGGTCATAACCTGCTAAATGACAAATAAACCTGTCCTTAAGTTACTTGATTCCTACTGTGGATGAAAGGGATGTGTCTTGCCCAGTTGTTACTGCTGCTGTTGTTGCCAGGGTACATCTGTGAGAGGAAGGACCTGCTGGTGAATGGCTGCTGTGATGTGCACGTGCCCAGCACGAAGCTGTTCAGCTGTGAGAGCTGCCTTCCCAACGGCTGCTGCAGCATCTACGAGTACTGTGTGTCCTGCTGCCTCCAGCCCAGCAAGGTGAGAGCACCTCCTCCTGCTTCTCGGGTTCCTCTGGGCCTAAAAGTGCTGCTTTTCCCTCAGAGGGGACAGTTCCTTTTCTTGGAAAGCCTGCAGGGACCGTCTGGCAAGCTGTAAATAAAGCTTTTAACAAAATTCATCCCTCCCACCTCAAAGGGGAAGCACTGGGAGCCCTGCAAAGTGTTTCAGCTTCGGGGCAGTTGCATTTGCTGGAGGGAAATTATTGCAGAAGAAGCTATTCCAGTTTTGTAATTGGCACTTCCCTGTATTCTGTGAGCTTCTCTAGGTTCTCTTCCTACTGCTGGGGCTTGTGAGGGATTAAC
The DNA here is from genome assembly GCF_001715985.3 of Manacus vitellinus. Taxonomy (NCBI): domain Eukaryota; kingdom Metazoa; phylum Chordata; class Aves; order Passeriformes; family Pipridae; genus Manacus; species Manacus vitellinus. The sequence goes on along the minus strand of NW_021940671.1, from coordinate 3,384,060 downwards.
CTTTCAGTGCTTGCTAGAAATCCTAAGTGGAGTTGCTTACTATTCCTCTGATACCTGAGTTGTTTAGGTGAGGGTGGGCTTTGGTTGCTCCTTGCTGAAGGACAGCATTGTTTTGTGTTTTTTTGCTGGCTGCTTTAGCAACATCTCCTGGAGCGTTTCCTGAACCGGGCAGCTATTGCTTTCCAAAACCTCTTCATGGCAGTGGAGGATCACTTTGAGCTGTGTCTGGCCAAATGTAGGACTTCATCACAGGTAGGGCACAAGGACGTGTCCAGGGCCCAGAAAAGTGCCCTTGAAAAATGAGTTTGGTCCTGTGTGTTGTGCTTTTATGTCCAGGGGTGTGTTCATAAACCTTGGAGCTGTGGCTGGGAGCTCACCTGCTTGCACACTCTCTTTAAAAAAGAGTTGCTTAGCTAAAACCAGACTGAGTTCAATGACCAGAGAAGATCTTGGATGAGTTCTGAGGAAGGTCTAATAAGGATGAGAACAGTGAGAGCTGTCCCCAGTAGCTTCAGAATGCTATTTATTTTATGGTACAGTTAGGGACTTACCATATGCTGACAATCATCTGCACAGAAACTCAAAAAGTATGTTGTAATATTTCTGTTTGTTTGTTTGTTTTAAGAACAGAGGTGAACTTCTGTTACCCATGTGATTTTATTGAGAATTAATTTTGGTCTAAGCAAGCATTGGCCCTCTTAGAAAATGCTGCTGGTGATCTTATGCAGCTTGAGCATTTCATGTAGCAATAAGGATGGACTGCAAACACAGGATATAGTTCCAAATGTCTCCAAAGCTGTTTTTTTGGTTTTTTTTAACCACAGTATCTGAACTCTAGCTTTATCAAGAACAATGCACACATCTCAAATAGCAACTTTATTGTGCCTTGCTTGCTTAGGACATTTGGTGATACTGCCTAAGCATATATATATATATGTATTTATTGAATCTATCCCCACTTACTTGAGTAGTCTCCTGAAAAGGAGTTCTGGGTATGGCTCAACATTAAAGTGCTGTAATTTAGCAACTGTTGGGAATACAGAGTTGTCTGACTCCAGCTGCTGTGATACACCAACGGGTAGAAGAATTTGGGAAATCACTGCTGTGGGGTTTTGGCCCTGGGTGAAGGGATGTGTGTGTGTGTTGTTACAGCTTCTCCTCCTCTCCCTGACAGAGTGTGCAGCACGAGAACACCTACAGAGACCCCATTGCCAAGTACTGCTATGGGGAATATCCCCCCGAGCTCCTGCCTGTTTGAAAGCTGAGGGATCTGAGCAACAGAGGGAAGGAACTGGAGACTGGAAGCCAGAGGAACAACACACCAGCTGCTGCTTCACAAGAGCCTCAGTGCAAATGGCTTGTGTTGGGTGTGGGGGCAGAGCCAGAGGTGTCAGAGTGAGCAAGGAACTCCAGGTCTCTGGGACTGAATCTTGCTTCCTTCACTTTGTTGTGCTCCTGTGCTAGCACTGTGCCACAGTACCAGTATTTCCTTGGAGTGTTTCCTCTGTATTTTAGGATCTAGGCTGTAAAACACCGTGGGAAAAATATCTAATGTGGCTTTGCAGCTGTAAATGGAGGTTCAGTTGTGTCTCTGCAGTCCAGAGACTTTCCAGAGAGACAGGAATAATGGGAGGATTTCTGCTTTTAGAGAGAAAAGCACGCTTTGCTTCTCTCTCTGGAACCCCTCTTGACATGCATGGTGTACACTACATGTGTAATTATGAATTATTTATTCATTTTATATGGATTACTAGCTGAAAGTATTGATGCTTTGCAGAGCTAGTGGTTGGTGCCTTTCAGTCCCTGTTTTGCTATGTCAGCTAGAAAGGATGTTTTAGATCCTGACTGAAGTTGGTTGGTTTTTCTTCCTCCTTAGTCTAAAGGAATTGTGTTGGGATTTGTCACTATAGTGCTTATGTTCCTCTTAGTGAGTTTAAAGCATTCAGAACTCCAATGGAGTTGTTATTCTGTCCAAGTCCTGCAGCACGAGAGAAGAGCAGGGATCTGCCCGGGGTGGGATGTTGATTGTTTGTTGTAAATACTTCACTTGTTACTCTGCAACAGTTTCCTCAAAGAGGAGTCTCAGTTTTGTGAACAGCTCTCTGCTGGTCCCCTTGCTGACAGGGAACACTGGAGGGCTGTTTGCTTGAACTTGGTAAATCAAATGTTCTTCACTCCTGGTTGTGCAGGAGGCAAAAGGGTGGAGCTGTTCTGGGACCTCAGTTTCATGATGTCCTGGTGCATGAAGTAATTCCACTGTCAGAACGTGCCCTCTGAGGACAACTGTGTTGCATGAGCTCAGCTAAACAGTCAGGGTGCTTTTAATTTGCTGTTTGACACACTTGCTGCTCTGGAATCTTGGTCTGATCAGAATGGCACTAGGCCAGGGTTGGTTCTCCCACAATTTCTCCTGGCTCTCTAAAGTTGCAGTTTAAATTGTCTCCCTCTAAAGGCCACACAACACAGAAAAGATGGGTAGAGAACCAGTAAAATGCTGACTAAATTTGTGCTCCCCCCTGCAAGTCACTGGGCAAAGTCTAAGCACTAGACTGAACTGGGTTGTTCTTTTCTGTAAAGTGATTCATTTCTCTTGTTTTTACCCCACCCATCTCCTCATGATTTGGACTTTGTGTGCTCCTGCTTGAACTGCATTAGATAAAAAGGTAAATAAAAATGTAGATAAAAATCTACAGAGGCTTTAAAGAAAAAACAAACAAAGACAAACCCCAAACACAGGGGTGGAATATCCTGGTGCAAAAGAACTGTAGAATGCTGTGCAATTACATATGATACAAACAAGAAATAGTACCAACCATCTCATAAAATCCATTTGCATTGTTTTCATTGTTCTTTCCCAGAAGCCATCATGTGAAATAACGGTTCCATCAGCGGTTTTCTCTTGGAAATCTTGTTTTTCCACAGGCTCCAGAGCTCTGGCATTAGCAGTTTGTGCAGTTTATCCCTTTGCTGCCATCCTGTGGCAACGTGCAGACGTGTGTGAGGCTGCAGTGTGGAGTCCTGTCTTCAGAGGGTAGCAGAGGTTGCTTCTCTTTTCAATGTTAAGCACATTCTTCAGCCCTTCCCAGCACTCCATAACCGTTTTCCTTAGGGAAAGCTGTCAGGTGGGTCTGTCAGACCATTCCTGCTGAGGTGTATTCCAGCACTTCGTGTGTTTGCACTGTGACTGATGAGATCAAGATGCTGATGGCCTGCTCCTGCTTTCTTTTCCAACTTGGTATTAATTCCTTAGCAGGTCATACCACTGCTTGAAGCAGTAATTGTAAGAAATCAGAAAAACCAGCCTAATTTGGACAATGTTTGTGAGAATTCCTGGCCCTTTTCTCTCCTAGAAAAACAGGACGAGATCAGAAGTGCATTGTGACCACTGTCAATGGGACAGAAACTGCATCCTCCCTCCCTGGTTGTTGAGCTGTTCAACTAGTACCTGTAGTTTATGTTAAATCATTAAAATGTTCCAAAATGCTGCCTGTTCTCACATCTTTCCTTGAATTACAAAGCAACTGTACCAAAATGTAAGGTTGAAGAATACAGTGGGGCAGAGAGGGACACTTCCAGGAATATCTGTAATGAAGGCAAGCAAGTAGAGCTGAAAAGGAAATCAGTTGCATTTTAATCTAAGACAAGAGAATGCTGTCAATGATTAATAGAAAGATCAGACCCTTTGCAAAAGTGGACTGAGCAGGGGAAGGAATGCAAATGATTGTTTCACGTTGGGAAGATTCAGTGAGACACGTCAAATCTGTGCTCCCTGATAAAACTTCTGTGTGGTTTAAGTGGTGTCCATCCCTCTTGCAAAAAGCCTGGTGATTCTGTGGTTGTCTGACATCTCATTTCTCCTTGTCAGCTGAGAGGCTGGGGCTGTGGATGCCTGTTTGGCAGCAGGTTTAATGAGAACACCTGATGGAGCCACTGGCTCTGCTTATCTGCACTGAGGTCCCTGCTGGGGATAATTGGATGGGTTCTGTGCTTTTTCATTCCTGTGGTTTACAGGAATATTAATGCTGGTGAAAAATGGTGGCAGGCTACCATGAAATGGGAGAACAGGCCCAGGATTTAGTTGTACCAGTTTGGAAACTAATCTCTGCAGAAGGGGAAAGTGCTAAGTCTGCCGGGTTTAAACCTGAGCCACTGGCCTGGACAGGACCTGCTGTTCTGCTCCACTGGGATGGTACATGAAGAAGTGGATAAAAATCCTTCCTGTGATGGGCTGGAGCTGTGAAATGGCAAATGCAGACCTCTGAACAGTTGATGAGCAGGGATAATGGTTTCTGTATTCTCAGGCTCTCACTCGTGTGGTGGCAGTTCTTTATCTCCTGTACGTGTTCAGGCTCTGAGTGCTTGGAGAACTTCCTAAAACACTGTGTTAGGAGTCAATTTGTGAATATAAAGCACTGAGCACAGCAAATCTTAATCATGAGTCTTTGCTATGATCCACTTTTAGAGAGCAAATCCTTTCTTACTTCCCTTGTCATTTAGCTGGACAGGCTTGAGCTTTAGGATTTGTTCAGTCTTGTGGTAGTCACTTAACTGCAAACACACTCGATCCTTTTACCAAACACCATAATGTGATATTTGTTCTTGGGTTATTCTTGTCAGGGAGGCGTGGGGGAGGAGGTGAAAAGGAATTTTCTAACTCAGCAAGTTCCACAAAAGATGGAGTTCAGCAAATTATCGGCGCTTTAATAACAGCCCTCTTGCATTTCTTTACAACCTGAGGCAAACAACTAACTATATGCAGAGGGGGAAAAATGCCAACTTCAAAACCTGCAGGGAATGATGGGAAAGCACTTAGTTCTTCATTTTTGATCCGTGTCTAATTAAACAGACAGTTCTATCTAATATTTTTGGTCCATTAAGGTCGGACTTGTAACAACACGCAGGTTGGCTTTGTGATGGTTTTCATTCTGAGGCAGTCCTGTGGCCACAGATCTTTTTTTTTTTATAAATCAGGGGTTTGGTAGATTAGAAATGTCTGTCTTAAGCAAGAATTCTCAGGATACCTTCAGACTGAAGCATGTTTGTTGCTGTGGTCTGCTGTTTTGCCTGTGGTAAAATAACACAAAGTTGCAGAGTAGAGAAAATGAAGGAATTAATTCTGGCTGAAATCTTGCCTCGTAGAAGCTTTTCTATTATGGGTTTCAATTAAGGGGGATAGAAGCTGTAGTTGCAAATGGAATGGGAGGCAATTGTTAGGCTTTTCCATAGGTGAGATGACAATTAATCTGTTTCTACTGTTAATAGTTGAAATGAGGACTAGCACCTGATTTCTTGCCAATTTAATGGAAGCTTCTAATAAAATGCAGCTCTCATTTATCCTGTATGTTTTCCATCTCTGCATGCACCTACTGAGTCAGGCACACTAATAGTAGTTGAGGTAAATTGGAATCATGGATCAGTTGCCTGTGTTTTGGTCCTGTCCTGCCCAAAACCTGTTTGGATTTTAAACTCCTCAGAGCAAAAAGACAACATTTGTAGTTCCTAGAACTTCTGGCAGTGGCCTCACCTGGAGCCTTTAATGTACCTATTAATATGAACAAGACCTGTGTTACACAGATATGAAATATCACCACTGGAAGGAGTGGGATAAGGTTGGGTATAAGCCACAAGTGTGACATTTTGGTTTAAACACTTAAAAAAAAAATAGCATTACTGATGTTATCAAACGCATAAAATGCATCCCTCAGCTCTGTCAGACGACACTTGCTGTGCTGTATCCACATCTTCAAACAGCAAAATGTAGATTAGCTGCAAACTGCAGTTACAGACGTGCTTGGTAATAAAAGCCGTGCTGTCTGAGGATATAAAACATGTTCCTACTTGGATGAGCAGGGCCCTAATTTATCTAAATCCCCCTATGCCTTAAAAACACGCATTCAATTAAAAAATTCCAATCCTCTGGAGTAGCAACTGCGCACAGAAATATGAGTAAGCAAACGCGATGTACCTCTTCTGATGTCTTTTTGTCTGTTTAACTACGAGCTTCCTCCCAGGAGCATCCGAGCCGGTGCAGCATCGGGGATCTGCCAGCAGAGGTTCCCCCAGCCTTTGGAGAAAGGCTGAGCCTCCTCTCCGAGGAGCTGGGCTGGCAGAGGGCTTTGGGGAGCTGGATTTCACTTGGCAAAAGGCATCTGCGGGTAAAGAACGCGACTGGTCGCTCCAGGAAAAAGCGTGGAGTGTCTGTCTGGAATTCTTTGGCCTGGCCGCTTAAACCTGGAAAATAAACTTTACCTGCCTGGGTTTTAATCTGCTGGTGATGGTGGGTGCTAGTGTGGGAAAAGAGATGTGATACCTCGGAAGCCTCGTTGGTGACTGTTGTATAATAAAATAACAATAATAACAACAACTCAACCCTAGGGAGGCCACGGCTGAGGTTTCTGTGGGATTACCTTACTCCAGCAGCTGCAAAAAATTGTTATGAGACCCACGACAGCACTGTGGGAGTCGGTGACTGACAGCCCTGTTATTTCTGCCAGACCAGTGAAATAAAAATCAAACTTCACCCCGTGGGGACTTGTTTGCTTCTGATTATGAAATGGAAATTCGTTCAGGTTTGGGGGGTTTTGTTGGTGGTGCACAAGTAATACTCAGCTACAGAGGGTCTGGATAAGGAGCTGTAGTTTTTCTTAAAGTCAATTTTTTCTGATCCCGAGTCCTGCAACTCAAAGATGGTGCAGCTGGAGAGGGTGGGGGTGGAATTCCTTTGGAATTTATTAAGTGCCAGTGAGCTGACCCGGAGCTTTGGACCTCGTCAGGATTCTCCCTGGCTTCCTGCCAGCTGGCTTTCAGGTGAGCTCCATCCCAAGAGCTGATGTGTGTGTGTTCTTGCCCTCAAAGCCGAGAGTTTGCAGTGGAAATGCTGCAGGGGGGGCGGGCTATTAAAACAAATTAAGCCATCTATTTGTGAGCACTCGGGGATGTTACACTGCCTGCTCTTGTCACAGCCCTGCCACATCAAGGTTAGAGGGAGAAGGTGACTGGCTGGCAGTCACTTAATCAAAGGGAGATGCTGATGTCTCAGGTAGCCCAGGCAGGGTGAGGTTTGCATGCTCTGCTGCTTTTAACAGCCAGATAATGAATATGCTTTGCAGAACTCGTGTTCCTCACAGGGGAAGCGGCAGCTGCCTGTGATCTGTGTCGCTGTCAAAGCAAAGTGAGATGTAGTTAATTCAGGGCTACACAACAAAGACATATTGATCAGGGCTCTCCTGGATTTCTGCAATAACAGGGACTAGGACAATGCAGAGAGCCAGGATGGCAAAACCAAACGTGCTTTGTCTTACCCCCCCAAAAAAGGGTGAGTTCTTACCACCCCGAGCAGCAGCAGGTTCAGAGCAGTTCTGCCCCAGCCTTCAGGGGGTCAGTGAGATGCTGAAATCAAGTGAAAAGGGCACATCTTGTTCACGTCGTTATAAATACACTTCATTTGGAGCTATAAGGTTAAATTCATGGATTCAGTACAAACAGCTTGGGGTGGCTTGGTTCCACGTGGCATAAAAAACCCCCACAACCCTGTGTTTGTGGTGTCTGGATAAAGTCACAGTGAGCTGCTTACAGAGGTACTGAATGTTGCAAGAATTATATAGAGTGAATGCATATATTATGTTTCCTCTCTTCCTTCCCTGCTAGCAGTACTTGGATGTGGATGATTATGTGCTAAATATTTACTAGAGGGTTGCTCTGTGTTTTGTTAAAGTGCAAACCTAAAAATCCTCCAACTACGCTGGTTCTGTAATAAAAAAAAATGCAATTGTTATTTTTATTTCTGCAGTTGCCCAACTCGTTGCCTGTCTCCCCACTTTTTCTCCCTGTCAGTTGCCCTTAATAGCTGTGCCTGCTTTTCTTTTGTTCCTGTGTTGTGCAGAAGAAAAATGGGCACTAACAGATTTGCTAATTACTATAAAATTCTTCCCGGCCTCGTTCAGCTCAGATCATTCTATTAGCTAAAGTAATGGAGTGCAGTGGCACGATGGTGCTCCCACTCTTCATTGTCTGAGGTCTTCCTGGTGCAATATATTACTGGGATTGGCTCCTGGGGCTGTCACAGTAGCTTTTGGATTCCCTACACCTGCTGCTTTGTTTTATCTCAACGTTGCTTTTTTGCTACTGTGTTAATTCTCCTTATCCTTCCTAAATGACTTTTAAGGGCATTTTTGCCCCGTTTTCCCTTAGTTTTTGCTGGGAATCAGTAAGGCTGAGGATTGTTGTGCTCAGTACCTTGCCAGTCCTCTCCACTGTCAGTGCATTCACATCACTGAACAGTCCCCTGGCAGTTTGCAGCTGCACTTTTATACCCAAAGGCACAGTCTTTACCCTCCCTGCATCATTTTACTCCTGACACCTATTTTTCCTTGCCCATCAGCACTGTCAATGTCATCTTCCCCAGCAGTATTTACAGCAGCAGACTTTGGTCTCATCTCTCTGATTATATCAGCTCCAGTGATTGTACTTTCACCTCATTACTGAAATAAAGTTAACATTAATGAGAGTCATGCAGCTAAACCTCTGCTCACCTCTCCGGAAATTTATTCTAATGATGAAAAGGAGATGCATGTGGATCTATTTAAAAGCAAACCAGCTCTTTCTGCCACCCCCACCCAGCTACCTCCCAAATTCAGCAGTGAAGCCTTTTGTTATTAAGAGCTGATGATGCAAAAGAAGCCAAACACATTATACAACATTAACAGCGACAAATTATGTTGGTTGAACGCTGATCTGCTACAGAGTTCCTTGGTGACCCGAATTTCTTTGTTCCTGCTGCTTCAGGAAAGGGTTTTCTCTTCTCTGACTCTCACAATAAATTAGCCACGAAGCTCCTGGAGGTCCTAAGGGGTGTGCTGGGAAAGTTGAAGATATTATCGGGGGTAACAGTAATCACACTTAGAAACAAGATGAAGCACTGAGAGGCAGAAATTGTTTATAGAAGACACAGCAAGGCTTTGAGCTGAAAGAAGAAATATAATTTAGATAAGCAGAGTTCATGAGATAAGTGCACATGATGCATGTGCCCAGCAAGGGGGCTCATGACATCTTGTACTGATCAGAATTTGGATTTACAACAGGAGCAGTTATTTTGCCACTGGTCACTGCCAGGGAAGCCATATCAGGAGAGGTGGTTTGTTTGGGGGGTTTATTTTTTTTTGTTTGTTTGATTATTAGTTAAAGGTTAGAGAACAAGAATTCACTTTTTATTAAATCTTCTTACAAGCAGCTACTGTGACGTGGCCTCAGTCCTGTCTGAGGCCACTGCCTGCTTTAGCAACACAGGCTAACTAGGAGGGTATTATTGACTAAAAGGAATACAGGCTCTGGATCAACCTTATTGTTTGATATCTTCCTTAAATTTTACTTCTTCATGTGTGAACCTGAAGCTGAGCCTGGTGGAGTTGAAGAGATTCAATATCATTCTTGCTAAAATTTTGCATATATTTAAAAAAAAGATACAAGAAGGATGTTCACCTTACACAACATTGTGAGCAAACAAACCTCTGTGTTCAAAAATAACAAGTTATGTCTTACTAAAAAAAAAAATACCACTGGGCTGTACAGTGAGTGTGATGCTTTAGACCCTGAGTGTTCTAAAATGCTGCCTTAGGCTCTCAAGGAGAAAAAATAATCCAAGAATTAGCAAAATATGGTTGATTCAGAAGAGGGAGTGAAATATTGCTGTGATGGCAATCATGCTCTGACCTAATTTGGGTCCTGGGGTGGAGGTGTAGATGGATTTTCTCCCTGGCGCAGGTTTGTGGTTTTGGCCGTGGAGTTCACGAGGAAGAACACAGCGACTTGTCACCAGGAGAAGAGGTTTCTGGGAGGAAGGCTGTTTAAGTTAGCCTTTTCAAATGCCACAGTCCTAAACGAAAGGGATGAAGTTGGGCAAAGGTGACCCTTTCCAAAGGCTGGTGAAATAACGTTGCCGCCCTTTGGCAGAGGGGGAACGGGAGCCCGGCGTTCAGGAGACATCAGCCCTGGCAGCTGGTGCAGCAGGGCTGGGCTGGGGCACAGCACCTGGAACTGCTGCTGCATCACTGTCCTGCTCTGCCTTCTGGACACTTCCACCTGCTCTTGCTGAGATGGCTGCTGTTGTGCCCTCAGATAGCTCTGACTCACGTCTGGAGTCACAAACTGAGTGTGTCGGCTTGAAAGGTGCCTCGTGAAACAGTGATACAGGTTAGGTTTCATTTGAGAGACTTTTTGTCCTAAAGCAGCTTTTCTTACAGGCACAGGCAAAATGAAATACCCTCTGAATAAGCAACATGAATTCAGTAATTTTCAGCTCATGTTTCATGATCACTCCCACTGCTCCCGCATCCCTCTTTTGCCAAACCAGTCTATCAACTGCAGGTATTTCCTTTGCAATTTGTTCTTTTCCCTTTATATGCACATCCCCTCTTCTCCCACCTGCTTCCCAGCTTGGCTTTTCCTCCTCTTGGTGCCCAGGAAATGCCAGTGTCTGGCTGAATGAGCTCTGCCATAAATCAAAGTGTCATCACTTAGCTGGTAGAAGTGATTTAATTAATGCCTCGTGCCCTCCCCGGAGCCTCTCCCCACCTGACTGCTAATCAACCTTCAGCAGCAGGAGGAGAACGTGGCCCTTCTTACAACTGTGCAGGAGACACTGAGGGAGAGAGACTTGATTGCAGCTGCAGAGATCAGCCTTGACATTTGTCTGCTCCTCAAAGTGCTGCTGTCCTGGTCCCTTCCAAGCCANCTGTAAATGGAGGTTCAGTTGTGTCTCTGCAGTCCAGAGACTTTCCAGAGAGACAGGAATAATGGGAGGATTTCTGCTTTTAGAGAGAAAAGCACGCTTTGCTTCTCTCTCTGGAACCCCTCTTGACATGCATGGTGTACACTACATGTGTAATTATGAATTATTTATTCATTTTATATGGATTACTAGCTGAAAGTATTGATGCTTTGCAGAGCTAGTGGTTGGTGCCTTTCAGTCCCTGTTTTGCTATGTCAGCTAGAAAGGATGTTTTAGATCCTGACTAAAGTTGGTTGGTTTTTCTTCCTCCTTAGTCTAAAGGAATTGTGTTGGGATTTGTCACTATAGTGCTTATGTTCCTCTTAGTGAGTTTAAAGCATTCAGAACTCCAATGGAGTTGTTATTCTGTCCAAGTCCTGCAGCACGAGAGAAGAGCAGGGATCTGCCCGGGGTGGGATGTTGATTGTTTGTTGTAAATACTTCCCTTGTTACTCTGCAACAGTTTCCTCAAAGAGGAGTCTCAGTTTTGTGAACAGCTCTCTGCTGGTCCCCTTGCTGACAGGGAACACTGGAGGGCTGTTTGCTTGAACTTGGTAAATCAAATGTTCTTCACTCCTGGTTGTGCAGGAGGCAAAAGGGTGGAGCTGTTCTGGGACCTCAGTTTCATGATGTCCTGGTGCATGAAGTAATTCCACTGTCAGAACGTGCCCTCTGAGGACAACTGTGTTGCATGAGCTCAGCTAAACAGTCAGGGTGCTTTTAATTTGCTGTTTGACACACTTGCTGCTCTGGAATCTTGGTCTGATCAGAATGGCACTAGGCCAGGGTTGGTTCTCCCACAATTTCTCCTGGCTCTCTAAAGTTGCAGTTTAAATTGTCTCCCTCTGAAGGCCACACAACACAGAAAAGATGGGTAGAGAACCAGTAAAATGCTGACTAAATTTGTGCTCCCCCCTGCAAGTCACTGGGCAAAGTCTAAGCACTAGACTGAACTGGGTTGTTCTTTTCTGTAAAGTGATTCATTTCTCTTGTTTTTACCCCACCCATCTCCTCATGATTTGGACTTTGTGTGCTCCTGCTTGAACTGCATTAGATAAAAAGGTAAATAAAAATGTAGATAAAAATCTACAGAGGCTTTAAAGAAAAAACAAACAAAGACAAACCCCAAACACAGGGGTGGAATATCCTCGTGCAAAAGAACCGTAGAATGCTGTGCAATTACATATGATACAAACAAGAAATAGTACCAACCATCTCATAAAATCCATTTGCATTGTTTTCATTGTTCTTTCCCAGAAGCCATCATGTGAAATAACGGTTCCATCAGCGGTTTTCTCTTGGAAATCTTGTTTTTCCACAGGCTCCAGAGCTCTGGCATTAGCAGTTTGTGCAGTTTATCCCTTTGCTGCCATCCTGTGGCAACGTGCAGACGTGTGTGAGGCTGCAGTGTGGAGTCCTGTCTTCAGAGGGTAGCAGAGGTTGCTTCTCTTTTCAATGTTAAGCACATTCTTCAGCCCTTCCCAGCACTCCATAACCGTTTTCCTTAGGGAAAGCTGTCAGGTGGGTCTGTCAGACCATTCCTGCTGAGGTGTATTCCAGCACTTCGTGTGTTTGCACTGTGACTGATGAGATCAAGATGCTGATGGCCTGCTCCTGCTTTCTTTTCCAACTTGGTATTAATTCCTTAGCAGGTCATACCACTGCTTGAAGCAGTAATTGTAAGAAATCAGAAAAACCAGCCTAATTTGGACAATGTTTGTGAGAATTCCTGGCCCTTTTCTCTCCTAGAAAAACAGGACGAGATCAGAAGTGCATTGTGACCACTGTCAATGGGACAGAAACTGCATCCTCCCTCCCTGGTTGTTGAGCTGTTCAACTAGTACCTGTAGTTTATGTTAAATCATTAAAATGTTCCAAAATGCTGCCTGTTCTCACATCTTTCCTTGAATTACAAAGCAACTGTACCAAAATGTAAGGTTGAAGAATACAGTGGGGCAGAGAGGGACACTTCCAGGAATATCTGTAATGAAGGCAAGCAAGTAGAGTTGAAAAGGAAATCAGTTGCATTTTAATCTAAGACAAGAGAATGCTGTCAATGATTAATAGAAAGATCAGACCCTTTGCAAAAGTGGGCTGAGCAGGGGAGGGAATGCAGATGATTGTTTCACGTTGGGAAGATTCAGTGAGACACGTCAAATCTGTGCTCCCTGATAAAACTTCTGTGTGGTTTAAGTGGTGTCCATCCCTCTTGCAAAAAGCCTGGTGATTCTGTGGTTGTCTGACATCTCATTTCTCCTTGTCAGCTGAGAGGCTGGGGCTGTGGATGCCTGTTTGGCAGCAGGTTTAATGAGAACACCTGATGGAGCCACTGGCTCTGCTTATCTGCACTGAGGTCCCTGCTGGGGATAATTGGATGGGTTCTGTGCTTTTTCATTCCTGTGGTTTACAGGAATATTAATGCTGGTGAAAAATGGTGGCAGGCTACCATGAAATGGGAGAACAGGCCCAGGATTTAGTTGTACCAGTTTGGAAACTAATCTCTGCAGAAGGGGAAAGTGCTAAGTCTGCCGGGTTTAAACCTGAGCCACTGGCCTGGACAGGACCTGCTGTTCTGCTCCACTGGGATGGTACATGAAGAAGTGGATAAAAATCCTCCCTGTGATGGGCTGGAGCTGTGAAATGGCAAATGCAGACCTCTGAACAGTTGATGAGCAGGGATAATGGTTTCTGTATTCTCAGGCTCTCACTCGTGTGGTGGCAGTTCTTTATCTCCTGTACGTGTTCAGGCTCTGAGTGCTTGGAGAACTTCCTAAAACACTGTGTTAGGAGTCAATTTGTGAATATAAAGCACTGAGCACAGCAAATCTTAATCATGAGTCTTTGTTATGATCCACTTTTAGAGAGCAAATCCTTTCTTACTTCCCTTGTCATTTAGCTGGACAGGCTTGAGCTTTAGGATTTGTTCAGTCTTGTGGTAGTCACTTAACTGCAAACACACTCGATCCTTTTACCAAACACCATAATGTGATATTTGTTCTTGGGTTATTCTTGTCAGGGAGGCGTGGGGGAGGAGGTGAAAAGGAATTTTCTAACTCAGCAAGTTCCACAAAAGATGGAGTTCAGCAAATTATCGGCGCTTTAATAACAGCCCTCTTGCATTTCTTTACAACCTGAGGCAAACAACTAACTATATGCAGAGGGGGAAAAATGCCAACTTCAAAACCTGCAGGGAATGATGGGAAAGCACTTAGTTCTTCATTTTTGATCCGTGTCTAATTAAACAGACAGTTCTATCTAATATTTTTGGTCCATTAAGGTCGGACTTGTAACAACACGCAGGTTGGCTTTGTGATGGTTTTCATTCTGAGGCAGTCCTGTGGCCACAGATCTTTTTTTTTTTATAAATCAGGGGTTTGGTAGATTAGAAATGTCTGTCTTAAGCAAGAATTCTCAGGATACCTTCAGACTGAAGCATGTTTGTTGCTGTGGTCTGCTGTTTTGCCTGTGGTAAAATAACACAAAGTTGCAGAGTAGAGAAAATGAAGGAATTAATTCTGGCTGAAATCTTGCCTTGTAGAAGCTTTTCTATTATGGGTTTCAATTAAGGGGGATAGAAGCTGTAGTTGCAAATGGAATGGGAGGCAATTGTTAGGCTTTTCCATAGGTGAGATGACAATTAATCTGTTTCTACTGTTAATAGTTGAAATGAGGACTAGCACCTGATTTCTTGCCAATTTAATGGAAGCTTCTAATAAAATGCAGCTCTCATTTATCCTGTATGTTTTCCATCTCTGCATGCACCTACTGAGTCAGGCACACTAATAGTAGTTGAGGTAAATTGGAATCATGGATCAGTTGCCTGTGTTTTGGTCCTGTCCTGCCCAAAACCTGTTTGGATTTTAAACTCCTCAGAGCAAAAAGACAACATTTGTAGTTCCTAGAACTTCTGGCAGTGGCCTCACCTGGAGCCTTTAATGTACCTATTAATATGAACAAGACCTGTGTTACACAGATATGAAATATCACCACTGGAAGGAGTGGGATAAGGTTGGGTATAAGCCACAAGTGTGACATTTTGGTTTAAACACTTAAAAAAAAAATAGCATTACTGATGTTATCAAACGCATAAAATGCATCCCTCAGCTCTGTCAGACGACACTTGCTGTGCTGTATCCACATCTTCAAACAGCAAAATGTAGATTAGCTGCAAACTGCAGTTACAGACGTGCTTGGTAATAAAAGCCGTGCTGTCTGAGGATATAAAACATGTTCCTACTTGGATGAGCAGGGCCCTAATTTATCTAAATCCCCCTATGCCTTAAAAACACGCATTCAATTAAAAAATTCCAATCCTCTGGAGTAGCAACTGCGCACAGAAATATGAGTGAGCAAACGCGATGTACCTCTTCTGATGCCTTTTTGTCTGTTTAACTACGAGCTCCCTTCCAGGAGCATCCGAGCCGGTGCAGCAGCGAGGATCTGCCAGCAGAGGTTCCCCCAGCCTTTGGAGAAAGGCTGAGCCTCCTCTCCGAGGAGCTGGGCTGGCAGAGGGCTTTGGGGAGCTGGATTTCACTTGGCAAAAGGCATCTGCGGGTAAAGAACGCGACTGGTCGCTCCAGGAAAAAGCGTGGAGTGTCTGTCTGGAATTCTTTGGCCTGGCCGCTTAAACCTGGAAAATAAACTTTACCTGCCTGGGTTTTAATCTGCTGGTGATGGTGGGTGCTAGTGTGGGAAAAGAGATGTGATACCTCGGAAGCCTCGTTGGTGACTGTTGTATAATAAAATAACAATAATAACAACAACTCAACCCTAGGGAGGCCACGGCTGAGGTTTCTGTGGGATTACCTTACTGCAGCAGCTGCAAAAAATTGTTATGAGACCCACGACAGCACTGTGGGAGTCGGTGACTGACAGCCCTGTTATTTCTGCCAGACCAGTGAAATAAAAATCAAACTTCACCCCGTGGGGACTTGTTTGCTTCTGATTATGAAATGGAAATTCGTTCAGGTTTGGGGGGTTTTGTTGGTGGTGCACAAGTAATACTCAGCTACAGAGGGTCTGGATAAGGAGCTGTAGATTTTTTTTAAAGTCATTTTTTTCTGATCCCGAGTCCTGCAACTCAAAGATGGTGCGGTTGGGGGGGTGGGGGTGGAATTCCTTTGGAATTTATTAAGTGCCAGTGAGCTGACCGGGAGCTTTGGACCTCGTCAGGATTCTCCCTGGCTTCCTGCCAGCTGGCTTTCAGGTGAGCTCCATCCCAAGAGCTGATGTGTGTTCTTGCCCTCAAAGCCGAGAGTTTGCAGTGGAAATGCTGCAGGGGGGGCGGGCTATTAAAACAAATTAAGCCATCTATTTGTGAGCACTCGGGGATGTTACACTGCCTGCTCTTGTCACAGCCCTGCCACATCAAGGTTAGAGGGAGAAGGTGACTGGCTGGCAGTCACTTAATCAAAGGGAGATGCTGATGTCTCAGGTAGCCCAGGCAGGGTGAGGTTTGCATGCTCTGCTGCTTTTAACAGCCAGATAATGAATATGCTTTGCAGAACTCGTGTTCCTCACAGGGGAAGCGGCAGCTGCCTGTGATCTGTGTCGCTGTCAAAGCAAAGTGAGATGTAGTTAATTCAGGGCTACACAACAAAGACATATTGATCAGGGCTCTCCTGGATTTCTGCAATAACAGGGACTAGGACAATGCAGAGAGCCAGGATGGCAAAACCAAACGTGCTTTGTCTTACCCCCCAAAAAAAGGGTGAGTTCTTACCACCCCGAGCAGCAGCAGGTTCAGAGCAGTTCTGCTCCAGCCTTCAGAGGGTCAGTGAGATGCTGAAATCAAGTGAAAAGGGCACATCTTGTTCACGTCGTTATAAATACACTTCATTTGGAGCTATAAGGTTAAATTCATGGATTCAGTACAAACAGCTTGGGGTGGCTCGGTTCCACGTGGCATAAAAAACCCCCACAACCCTGTGTTTGTGGTGTCTGGATAAAGTCACAGTGAGCTGCTTACAGAGGTACTGAATGTTGCAAGAATTATATAGAGTGAATGCATATATTATGTTTCCTCTCTTCCTTCCCTGCTAGCAGTACTTGGATGTGGATGATTATGTGCTAAATATTTACTAGAGGGTTGCTCTGTGTTTTGTTAAAGTGCAAACCTAAAAATCCTCCAACTACGCTGGTTCTGTAATAAAAAAAAATGCAATTGTTATTTTTATTTCTGCAGTTGCCCAACTCGTTGCCTGTCTCCCCACTTTTTCTCCCTGTCAGTTGCCCTTAATAGCTGTGCCTGCTTTTCTTTTGTTCGTGTGTTGTGCAGAAGAAAAATGGGCACTAACAGATTTGCTAATTACTATAAAATTCTTCCCGGCCTCGTTCAGCTCAGATCATTCTATTAGCTAAAGTAATGGAGTGCAGTGGCACGATGGTGCTCCCACTCTTCATTGTCTGAGGTCTTCCTGGTGCAATATATTACTGGGATTGGCTCCTGGGGCTGTCACAGTAGCTTTTGGATTCCCTACACCTGCTGCTTTGTTTTATCTCAACGTTGCTTTTTTGCTACTGTGTTAATTCTCCTTATCCTTCCTAAATGACTTTTAAGGGCATTTTTGCCCCGTTTTCCCTTAGTTTTTGCTGGGAATCAGTAAGGCTGAGGATTGTTGTGCTCAGTACCTTGCCAGTCCTCTCCACTGTCAGTGCATTCACATCACTGAACAGTCCCCTGGCAGTTTGCAGCTGCACTTTTATACCCAAAGGCACAGTCTTTACCCTCCCTGCATCATTTTACTCCTGACACCTATTTTTCCTTGCCCATCAGCACTGTCAATGTCATCTTCCCCAGCAGTATTTACAGCAGCAGACTTTGGTCTCATCTCTCTGATTATATCAGCTCCAGTGATTGTACTTTCACCTCATTACTGAAATAAAGTTAACATTAATGAGAGTCATGCAGCTAAACCTCTGCTCACCTCTCCGGAAATTTATTCTAATGATGAAAAAGAGATGCATGTGGATCTATTTAAAAGCAAACCAGCTCTTTCTGCCACCCCCACCCAGCTACCTCCCAAATTCAGCAGTGAAGCCTTTTGTTATTAAGAGCTGATGATGCAAAAGAAGCCAAACACATTATACAACATTAACAGCGACAAATTATGTTGGTTGAACGCTGATCTGCTACAGAGTTCCTTGGTGACCCGAATTTCTTTGTTCCTGCTGCTTCAGGAAAGGGTTTTCTCATCTCTGACTCTCACAATAAATTAGCCACGAAGCTCCTGGAGGTCCTAAGGGGTGTGCTGGGAAAGTTGAAGATATTATCGAGGGTAACAGTAATCACACTTAGAAACAAGATGAAGCACTGAGAGGCAGAAATTGTTTATAGAAGACACAGCAAGGCTTTGAGCTGAAAGAAGAAATATAATTTAGATAAGCAGAGTTCATGAGATAAGTGCACATGATGCATGTGCCCAGCAAGGGGGCTCATGACATCTTGTACTGATCAGAATTTGGATTTACAACAAGAGCAGTTGTTTTGCCACTGGTCACTGCCAGGGAAGCCATATCAGGAGAGGTGGTTTGTTTGGGGGGCTTATTTTTTTGTTTGTTTGTTTGATTATTAGTTAAAGGTTAGAGAACAAGAATTCACTTTTTATTAAATCTTCTTACAAGCAGCTACTGTGACGTGGCCTCAGTCCTGTCTGAGGCCACTGCCTGCTTTAGCAACACAGGCTGACTAGGAGGGTATTATTGACTAAAAGGAATACAGGCTCTGGATCAACCTCATTGTTTGATATCTTCCTTAAATTTTACTTCTGCATGTATGAACCTGAAGCTGAGCCTGGTGGAGTTGAAGAGATTCAATATCATTCTTGCTAAAATTTTGCATATATTTAAAAAAAAGATACAAGAAGGATGTTCACCTTACACAACATTGTGAGCAAACAAACCTCTGTGTTCAAAAATAACAAGTTATGTCTTACTAAAAAAAAAATACCACTGGGCTGTACAGTGAGTGTGATGCTTTAGACCCTGAGTGTTCTAAAATGCTGCCTTAGGCTCTCAAGGAAAAAAAATAATCCAAGAATTAGCAAAATATGGTTGATTCAGAAGAGGGAGTGAAATATTGCTGTGATGGCAATCATGCTCTGACCTAATTTGGGTCCTGGGGTGGAGGTGTAGATGGATTTTCTCCCTGGCGCAGGTTTGTGGTTTTGGCCGTGGAGTTCACGAGGAAGAACACGTCGACTTGTCACCAGGAGAAGAGGTTTCTGGGAGGAAGGCTGTTTAAGTTAGCCTTTTCAAATGCCACAGTCCTAAACGAAAGGGATGAAGTTGGGCAAAGGTGACCCTTTCCAAAGGCTGGTGAAATAACGTTGCCGCCCTTTGGCAGAGGGGGAACGGGAGCCCGGCGTTCAGGAGACATCAGCCCTGGCAGCTGGTGCAGCAGGGCTGGGCTGGGGCACAGCACCTGGAACTGCTGCTGCATCACTGTCCTGCTCTGCCTTCTGGACACTTCCACCTGCTCTTGCTGAGATGGCTGCTGTTGTGCCCTCAGATAGCTCTGACTCACGTCTGGAGTCACAAACTGAGTGTGTCGGCTTGAAAGGTGCCTCGTGAAACAGTGATACAGGTTAGGTTTCATTTGAGAGACTTTTTGTCCTAAAGCAGCTTTTCTTACAGGCACAGGCAAAATGAAATACCCTCTGAATAAGCAACATGAATTCAGTAATTTTCAGCTCATGTTTCGTGATCACTCCCACTGCTCCCGCATCCCTCTTTTGCAAAACCAGTCTATCAGCTGTTGGTATTTCCTTTGCAATTTGTTCTTTTCCCTTTATATGCACATCCCCTCTTCTCCCACCTGCTTCCCAGCTTGGTTTTTCCTCCTCTTGGTGCCCAGGAAATGCCAGTGTCTGGCTGAATGAGCTCTGCCATAAATCAAAGTGTCATCACTTAGCTGGTAGAAGTGATTTAATTAATGCCTCGTGCCCTCCCCGGAGCCTCTCCCCACCTGACTGCTAATCAACCTTCAGCAGCAGGAGGAGAACGTGGCCCTTCTTACAACTGTGCAGGAGACACTGAGGGAGAGAGACTTGATTGCAGCTGCAGAGATCAGCCTTGACATTTGTCTGCTCCTCAAAGTGCTGCTGTCCTGGTCCCTTCCAAGCCATGCTTAACTCCATCCGTAGGGAAACCATCCAGGATCACACCAGCCACGACTTTCTGTCACAAAATACCTCTGGCAGGTGAGGTGTTTAAATACACCCTGTTGTGCACAGGAGTGTTGTGGCAACTCGAGTGCTCTCTTGGCTGGGAGGAGCAGCTCACCTGTGAACATTCCTGTGCATTTAGCACCGACCATCTCCCAGCCAAAAATGGTTGTGCCGGGGTGGAATTACAGGGCAGACAGTCAGCAAGTGGCACCCTTGGCTTGTCAGCTGCTGAGGACACAGCTGGTGGTTTGATCTCAGGTGTAGATGTACCAAAATGATCATTTCTGTGCAAGCCACAGAACTTGTCCCATTCGGTTTGGTGGCAGGATCTGTGGCAATGGGAGTCTCAGCTTCCACCTGTTGGGATGTCCCTGAGGTCCCAAACATCCCTCCTGTCCTTGGTGTCCCAGATATCCCTTATATCCCCCAAATACGAGCAGCAGAAGAATTGAGTGTTTTATTTCTGACTATTCATAGTCATATAAGCAATCAAGATAAATATGAGAAACAGCACTTGTGGGAAGCAGTGGTTCTTTGTGGTTTTCTTCTGGTAGCTGGAACAGAAAACAGAGTCAGGATTCCTGCTTTTTGGGCTTGGCCACTCCCAGGGTGCCAGATGACCGTGAGAAAGACACTTGACTGGTTTTTAGCTGGGTTTGCCCCAACTGTGGTGTTTGCTGTCCTGTGACAAACACACAGGTGGGTTTGCTCCCCGCCCTCTGCAGTGACACCAGCTCAGGGCCACAGCTCAGGGCCACAGCTCAGGGCCACCTCCTGTCCTCCCGTGTCCCACAGGCTGCCCTGAGCCGCAGCCCCGGGGCCGGGTGATCCCAACCCCAGCAGGGTAATTACCAGGGTGGTTGAGCAGCTGTTTCCTTTGTAAGGCCGTAATTTGGAGGGTTCATTACACGGACATAAAAGTCCTCTCCAGGCAGAGATTTGGCAGACAGAGCCCAGCCAGGGAGCTGTTTAATCATTTGTTAGTTTGTTTATTTTTGCATCTGTTGGGCAATTCTTTGGGTATTTTGTGCACGAGGCAGCAGAAGACACAGCTGCAGCCATTTCCACTTGCTTGCCACTGGGGTCTTTGTTGATCTTTATTCCTCTATTGGTCACTTATGATTTATTTGAAGGAATAAATTTATATTACTACATTAAAAGAAATAACAGCATTTTCTGATGCTTTGCTGATTTCCTTGTTTAATGCACGTGCTTTGCTTTCCTTATTTCCACAAACTCTGCAGCTCTGTGATTGCTTATTGCTGCTTCTCTTGTTTTTTTCTAGAGTAGCAGACAAAGACAGTGTTCACTGCATAGCTTTGATACTATTTTTATCCTTTCCCCAGCTTTTTTTTTGA
Source organism: Manacus vitellinus (assembly GCF_001715985.3). Lineage (NCBI taxonomy): Eukaryota > Metazoa > Chordata > Aves > Passeriformes > Pipridae > Manacus > Manacus vitellinus. The sequence goes on along the minus strand of NW_021940671.1, from coordinate 3,362,770 downwards.
TAGAATGGAAAATCTGCAACCAAGCTCCTTAAATCTCTATCATTTTTGGTGATTTAAATTGAGAAGAACTTTTCAAGCAGCGATTTTATCCCAGTGCAACTTGTAATAGAGTTTGTGCCTGTCGAGGAATTCTTTTTTTTTGGGGAGATGCTGTTGAATATAACATCTGTAAATTTGATCTCTGAAGGCAACTGCATCCTCAGGCTTCCTGAAATTCCACAGCATCCCTTGTTGCTGCTGTTCCAACCACACCTGAGCTAATTTAAAAGCGAGATGCACTGATACCCATGGCAACCAAAATAAAACTGCCTCCCTTGGTAGGATTTTGCTCAGGGCACGAGACTGAATAACTGGCCTTGTCAGGGTTGTGCTGCAGGTGAGGGAATGGAGCCATTCTTTAGCAGATATTTGGATATTAAGGAATCTCGTTGCTGGCAAGATGCTGAGCTTATAAATGGTTTTCTCCTCTTAGCAGTAGCTGATGACTTAAATAGGAGTTGTCATCAGGACAGCAAAGCTTGTGCTCGCAGAGCACAGCCCCAAATCCTGTTCCTGCTGTCACCACAAACAAAGTGTTGGCCAGGACTCGCTAATTCATTTAAAGTAAAAAATGTCTTGCCAAAATCTTTCTGTCCTTCCCTCCTCCCCCCGAGAAAATTGCTTTTCTATGACATGAAAAGTAACTTTTAACAGTATTGATTTCTGAGGGGGGAAAAACGGTAACCAGTTGTTTCCATTTCAACGTGTTCAGGAATCTAAAGCTCGAAAATATTCGGTGATTTTTTTCTTCTTAAAATTTGCAGGCGATGCAAATTGCTTAAACTCGCTCTTAATAGAAACAAACACAGAAGGAAAAAAAAAGTCCCTTTCAGTGAAAACAAGTCAGATGAATGGATAAGGTGCAGTTGACAGAGGGTTGGACTGGGAGCCTGCTGGGAAAGCTTCCTTTCTGTGGGGAGTGGAGGAGAACAGGACTGTCATTCCCGAAGGTACCAGGAATGCAGGGATTTTATTCTCTCTCTGTTCTGCCTCTCATTCTCATTCCTGTGTGTGTATCAAGTGGCTCTTGCTGAGCTCGGTGTTGAGATGTGTCACTGTGATAAATCACCTTTTACTGGAGATTATATTTTTCCTTCAAACGAAGCTGCCAGCGAGGCACATTTTAACAGTTGCAAGTGGCTGCAACATTTTCTGTCACCTTTTCTCTCTCCTCAAAATATTACTCAATAAATTCTAGTTAAGTTCTGTTGAGGACCATGTTTTCTAATGGGAGGGGGAAAATAGCTGTAAAGAACAATCATCAGGTGTTTTTTTGCTCCAGCCATGTGAACCCCTGTTGTTAAGTTTATGATATCAAGGCCATACAGTGTCTGCAGTAAATTTTTCTGACTTTTAACCAACAGTTGTGCCATTTTGTCATCACTGCAGAACTTTGTTGTCGTGCTGATGCCACTCTTCTTACCTCCTAAAAAAATCGAGAATGAACATGGGAAATAGTGGCTCATATTAGTAGCAAGAAAGGAGTAAAATTACTTAATTACAATAAAAACAACTTCTGGATCTTTGTTATTTTTTTCAGGAGACAGGATATCTGGGAGATTTTCTTGAAAAGTCTTATCAGGATCATCAAAAGATTACTTTTTTATTTTATTACTTATTTTTTTTTTGTTTTGGTGAATTGTTAATTAGTTTTGACACCTTTGAGGAAATAATTTTGGCAGGCCAAGTCACAAATAATAAGTGGTGAACTCTGAAAGCTTTCTGATGTACTTGACAGTCACTTGGAAGGTTAGAGTTTTATTCCTCAGGAACCAGCTGGTCAAATCCCAGCTGGAACCTTATCAAAGAAATGGGAATTGGTTGGTTGTAGTTATGTAAAGTAAAACATCACCTCCTTCCAGAGGTGCCTGGGTTACTCAAGTATAAAACTGAGTTACTTGGTATGGAATAAATGGGGTTCCTGCTCAGGCTGCACAAACAACAGGGAGAAATGGGATGTGAGTTGTCCAGGCTGACCCAGCTGGCCCCTCTCTCTCTCTCAGGACTTCCCTGCTGGTTTCTCTCCCTTGGTTTCTTTGCTCTAAAATTTCTGAATTCGCTCCCATTTTTTTGTTTCCTCTCTCTCCCAGATTTTCCCTTTCAAACGAATTCCACATCGTTTTGCCCTCGAATTCCATTTACAGAAGTGGTTGTGTGTGAAAACTCTGTGATGTGATATATTCCTGTGTGAAAATCAAACAGTTGCAGAGTTGACTTAGTACTTCATTCTGTTCTCCTTTCCTTTTAAACTTTACATTGCTGTGGATACTCAAAAGCCATCCTTATTTATGAATTTTTTTTTTGGGGGGGGGGTGTTTTTTCTCTTGAAAGAGATGTGAGAAAACACCAATGTTACAGCAGGTCCCATAGAAACTGGTTTTTTGTGTATAACCTGGCCAGGCATTTTCTGGTTGAATCTCTCATCTTTTCAAAAATTAGATTTTTTTAGAAAAGGAGGGAGAAACAATCTGGATTTTCCAAGCAGTATTTCCAGGTGTTAAATGGCAAATCACAAATGCCAGAGCCCTTATTTGGCCAATATCCTCTGAAGGTCAGTCAGTTCCTAGAAAAATCCTGACTGTCAGCCAAGGGTCCTGGATAACTCCCAGGGCAGTTGTGGCAAAGATAACAGATAGGGACATTATCCAGCCCCACCAGGATGAGGAGTGTGGCTTGGCCATGGAGCAGAGCCCTGCTCCTCTGTGCTTACTTGATAAACACTTTTAATTATCAGCACTGTCATTTGCATAATGGGATTGGACAGCTGGCCATGCACAGGGAATGCAGCCACCACATGCTCTCCTGGGCATGGGCAGAATTCCTGGAAGAGCGGAGAGAGGGAGGTGAGCAGGGGAATCATGGAAGAAGGAGTTAATGGTGCTGGATTGGGAATTTCTTGTGCTCTCAGGGCTGCATCAAGAACCACCTTCTGCTGGTTGCAGGAAGCTGCTTCAGGGTAAACTCCTTTTTTTTTTTTTTGCCCTGGTTCAAGGAACAGCTTTTTGCCAGAGATCCAAGGAACTCGTGCAGTGGTCAGCTGGGCTTTGCTACCCCGTGGTTTTGGCTCCAGCTGGAGCAGAGCTGAGCACACGCTGCCTCTCCCCGGGGCCTGGAGCAGAGCAGGCTGCCGTGGGAGGAGATGGATGGCTGTGCTCCCTTGAAGGCTCTCCCACAGCTGTGGGCATCAGCAGATGGCACAGCTCTGCCAGCAGCGGGCCCCAGACAATGGGAACTGCTCCTCTTCCCGCACTGCTCCAGATGGGAGGCCTGGGCAGGGAAATGGGATGTGCTCGTTTTGTGCTGGGCATTCCAGCTCTGCCTCCCCTCCCTTCTGGGGGACACTTTTCCACCAGTGCCACACGATCTGGGATGAGCACAGCCAGCCTTGTTGTGCTGCTTTATGATTCACTTTGCCCCTGCTCCTTAAGCCATCAGCAGTCTTGAATGAAACTTAATAAATCCAGTAATTTCTGACACCCCACGGAGTTCCCAGCGAAGCTTTTGGGCTGCAGAGCCACGACCAGTGAATGACATTCAGAGAGGAGGAATGCAGCAGAATTAATCTGCTCCATCTGGGGCAGTCAGAGCTTGGCTGCCAGTGCAGGAAGAGTAAACAGGATTGCATCTTTCAGACTGACACAGCTTTTGGCTTAAACGAGCTTTAATTCCATCCCATTGCTGAGGCAGTTTAGTGCTGCCCATCAGCAAAAACTGCCCCTCTGGGGGAGCTGTAGAGCCCCTGTGCACGGGACAGCACTGGCAGCTTGGGAGGATGGAGTAAAAGAGAAGCAAATTGATTTTTTTTTTTTTGGTTATAAAAATCGACATTTTACTTGTCTTCGTGGCCTCAGGAGTTTCCCAGTGGGAACCTCTCCCTTAGTGAAGTGGTTAAAGAGAAGTGCTGTCTGTGCCAACCTCTGCCACCACCCTGGTGATGCCCTGCTAGGAATGGAATGAGTTGTCTGGATACCTCCAGGTTCTGAGGGCTCACAGGCAGGAGTCGTGAACTCTGGGGAAGGATTTGGGAAGTCAGTCAGCTCGGCAACAAACCCCTTTCCCAAAGAGCTGCTGTTATTTTCCAGATACAACGTTTTCATAGGACTATCAGGGTATTTGGCAGAAAACTTTTCCTCTCACACATGAAATATTAGGGATTGGGTTGGGTTTACATTTTTTCCCCTGCTTCCCAAGTGCTCAGTGAATGAAACAAGCAGCAGAGGATGAATATTCTCATCAATCACCTTTTGTTTGTATATACTAGTCAAGACCTAAAAATCCTCTTGGAGGGAAAGGGGAAAAACTTCGGAGGGTTTTTTTAAATTTTAGTTCCAAAGTAAATGCTTCCAATTTAAGCCCCAAAGCCCATGAAGTAACTTGGGCTGCACAGGGGCATAAAACCACTGGGAGATTGTCCCTTCCATGGCCAGCTGTGTCCACAATTCTGACCTGGCACTGTGGGCTCACCCTGGAAGCAGCTCAGGGCTCCCTTAGAACTTCCTGGGGGGATGTTCAGCAGCCCCAGGAGTTGTTCAGAGTTTTCATGTCACACAAGTGACTGCAAACATCCCGTTTCCAACTGTGGCAAACCACTCCATTTATGATTTTCCACTGCAAATTTCCTGCTCATCCTCCCTTTCCAGATAACCCCCCTCCTCCCCCCAGTGTTTCAGAGTTTTTTTCTTAAATGATTTCCAAGTTTAACCAGCAGTATATTTTTGGTGTGACCTCTTGGAGCCAGAACCTCAACAAATACTGAGGAGGACCCTGTAATGTGAATTTACCCATTGTCTGGAATCTCCACTGTTTTGACACAAAGATAACACCTATCAGAGAACACTCAGAGCAGGAGGTTAAATGTGTGGTTTCATCACAGAATGATGAAATTTAAGGAAAATAGTGGTTAAGAATGACTGCACCCTGCGGTGAAACAAAAATAATAATTGGGTATTCCAGGGCTTGCTGTTGAGGTTGACACCCTGAATTTATTAATGACCTGGAAAAACTAGACCATAAGCTTTCAAAATGTGTGGATAAAAGCTATGGAGCTTGTAATGTCCACACAGAGATCAGTAAATCACCGGGACAATTATTATTACAGCAGATGAATTTTCATTTGGCCACGTGTCAAGTCCTACGTGCAGGCCAAAAATGAGGCCTTTTCTCTGTAGAATGCTGATGGATTCAAGCTTCCCATGTCCTCTGAGGAGGTATTGAGCAGCCTGGGTAAATATTTAATTCAAAAAACGTCCGCCCACTGAGCAAGAATTTTTTAGCAAGGGACACCTTGAAGCATTGACCATGGGCAGGGAGAAAGAGAGCAGGTGAATTGCCAGGTAAGATCTTTATTCTTGTGTTCTGTGACCTTTGGTTTCTCCTAAGTCTGGGGCTTGTTTCTGTAACACCACAGTCCTATTGCTCTGCCTGCTTCCTCTTTTAATTACCAGAGCTTGGGACACCTGAGGAGCCATAAATGCCACTGAAATTTAAGTTGCAAGTGGGCAAAAGGCTGTATCACAACAAAAGGAGGTTTGACACGTGCACTTGTGACCTTCAGTTCCTGCCTTGTGCACAAACCCAGCTGCTCATCTACCGGACCAGCATCTCTGCCCTGCTGGGTTGGTTTCCCAGCTCAAGGTCTTCTCCTCGTGTTCAGGGTGGTTTGTGTTGTGCCTTGGCCACTGGTCATCACCTTTATAGGGTGACAGAATCTATTACAGGGTCACAGAATCTCTTGCAGGGTCACGGGCTCTGTCCCAGTGGCATAGGGCTGTTCTGGAATTGAGTAAGAAAACAAACTTTACCAGGTTTGTTCCTGGTGAGGTGGTGGTTCTGAACTTCCCACTTTTTTAGAACACAGTAAAGAAAGGGTTTACATTGCTCAGTTTGTCATCCACTCTTGCTTTTCTCTTTTCCTTATATGCTACTGAAATACTGGAATTTTAGCCTTTTAGGGATGTGAGAATTGCACAAGACACAACCCAAAATGAGTTAGCACTGCATTAAACACCATCTTGCATCATACTGGTGGTTCCAGGGACAGTTTGTGTAAACCTCCTGTTGGGCACAGAAGTGTCCTTTCATTATTATAATAACTTCCTTTCCTCTGTAGTGTTATTCTTGGGTTTCTTTGTCATGGGGGATGAAATGCATGTTCAAAAAAAGGTGTTTGTGGTTCCAATATCAGAAACCACCAAGGCTTCGTGACTGGGGATCTACTCCCCGTGGAAAAGCATCAAGCAAAGCTCTCAAAGCTCTGTAAAGGAGTTTGTGGCTTCCTTGTTTCCTTTAGGTTGTGCCACCTTGGCTTAAAGCAACCTGAGCTAATGATGGCTGAACACCAAGGGCATGTGAGGCATTCCCGGGGCAAAGGCAACTGTAAACCTCTGTAACTGCTCCTAACAAAAACTTAGCTTTACCCACAGTTGACTTGCAGAACCTCAGAAATACAACATAAAACAGGATTAATTCTCGTTTTGGTTTCTGTAAACAAGCTAACTCTGGGAAGGTAACTGAGGCACTCGGCTTGAAGTTTTACAGCTGCTCTTCACCCAAAAAGAACACGAGCTGCTCGCAGCCAGATGTGGTTTGGGGATCTGCAAATCCACAGCTGTAGGTTTAGCTCTGGGCTTATTGATTTTGGGGGAGATCCCAAATGAGTTCAGAGCTGCAGGGGTTCCTGATGGCAGGGGATCATCCCAAGGTTTCCCAGCAGCTGGAGCTGTGAGGAGGGCGTGGGATCTGCTCCCGTTATCCGTCGGTACTCAGGGCACTCACAGCACCCTGCAAACAGCTGGAACGTCTCCTGGTTGAGAAGTCTTCCTCCAGAAATCCCTGTCCAGCCCCTGTGGCAGGATTGATCTTGCTGGAAGTGTGTTTATCATGAAGCTGGGGCTCAGCTTCTCCAGCAATGTCCCTCTGTCCTGCTCTCCCAGCCACTTCCCCACGGGAATCTTCCTCCGGTTCATCCAGCGTCCCCAGTTATTTTGTGCTGCTCAGCTTCAAGTGCTCTTAACTTTCCTGAACGTGTCTGTGCTGCTGTAAGTGCCTGCTAAATTCCAAAAGCTGTTTGGCTGTGCCTGCTGCAAATGCTTGGAAAGGTTCCAAGTCCTGGTCTGGCATTTAAAAGGGATTTTCCGGGATGTTACAGTTCGCCCAGCGCTGTCACTCTGCCAATCCAAAGGCTTTGCTGCCTTCAAAGATACACTCCTGAATGTAGTAAAAGTGTGTTCCAAGGCACACAGAGCATTAAAAATACCATCTCAACCCGTGGCTTTATTGGCACAGACATTGAACTTCCCAGAAGTGCTGTCTCTGAGCCTCTCTCAGGCTGAGTGAGCTGCTCAGAGCTCCAGTGCTGCTCTGTGTGCACAGGCTTCTGTGACAAAGCATCTTCTCCTGCCTAGAGAATTCCACGTGAAGGGGGAATGCCCACTTCCTTTCCTCCCAGTAGGTCATCCAACCCCAAATATCCCTACAATCCCAGTGCTCCCACGGAAGAGAGGGGTGAAATAACACGTGGGAGCAGCTCTTTGGGCAAGGTGTGGGTCTGTTTATTCTGAAAATAGACAAGTCTGTGGCAGCAGTGATATGACATTGTTAAAAACCGAGTTACTAAGTGTTTAAAAGGCGGGGTGAGTGGGAGGGAATATATTTAGCAATAATTTAAGTGCTGCTTCCCTGAACTGAGTGCTTTACTGTGTCTAATATAAACTGAACCGCTTGTAATGAAAAGGTTGACCCTGTCTCCACACACAGTGCAAACCTGACAGAAGTGAAATGAGAACAGTTACTGCTGAATGGCTTAAACAAAACAAACCAGAAAATCCTGCAAAGTGGCACATATGGTTTAAACTGTGCTGTTGAAGCCACTGAAAATCTAAGGCTGTTCCAATGAAGCTGCCCTGGAATGATTATTCAGATCCCAAAGGTGGCACTTTGTTATGAATTTAAACGTCAGGCTTTAACCAAACACAAGTATTAGGATCAAATCTAAGGTGAGTGGCTGAAATGTAACTGGTGGTAAAAGGTCAGATAAAGCTGCTTAAAGATATATCTCTATAGATAGACAGATAGATGGATAGATAGATAGATAGATAGATAGATAGATAGATAGATAGATAGATAGATAGATAGATAGATAGATAGATAGATAGATAGATAGATAGATAGATAGATAGATAGATAGATAGATATACTGGCCTTACACTATCATAGAATCCTAGAATGGTTTGGGTTGGAAGGGAACTTAAA
>NW_021940671.1:3336807-3354211 GCF_001715985.3 Manacus vitellinus | reverse complement strand
TCCTGTGCACCCCCAAGTGCAGGACTTGGGTGATCCCCAATGTTTTAAACACGGATCCCGTGTCCGTGAGTATTTCTGGGAATACTCAGGGTGATGGCAGGGGGTGAGTTTGCCAGAGCTGCAGGTTGAGGTCCCAGCAGTGACTCTGGAATGCTGCAGGTGGCTGTGGAGACCATCTCATCTGCCCTGGCCTTGCTGGTTATCCACTGGTCAGCTCCGAGCGTTCCACGTCCTCATGAGAACAGCAACCAGGAGAGCAGAGGTTTGCCAGGACAGCCAAGCCGGTTCTCTAGGATATAATTAAAGTGCTGACAAGCCCAGACATAAGACACATAATAAATTAGTTATAGTGCCTGAGTAAGAGGGATGAACTCTGCTGCAAAGGCAATTACGCAGAATTCCAGCCTTGGGACCACTTCCACGCATTCTCGTGCGTTGGGAAATCACATATAAATTTTATGTGTCTGTAGAAAAACGGAGAAATTATTAACATAATATTATCATAAACATATAAATTTTTAAAGTCCAAGTGAAATCTAGGAAGGTTGTTGCAATAGCACCTGGTTTTGACAGCACTGTCATCCCTCTGGCTTTAGGAGCAAAGCAACCTCAACTTGCACGGAAAAGCTCTTTATCTGCTCCTAGATGGAACAACTGGACTTTTAATTACTGAGCTGATATTTAAAACACTCAGCAATCTGCTATTAAAAAACTAGCAGAGCTGGGTTTCACAAGATTGCTTCTTCAGAGGTGATAAACATGCTGGCTGTGTTCAAGTGGTTTTCAAGCCCTGCAATCACCACAGGAGCTATTTTAAATGCTGCATTTGCTAGTTTTCCATTTTGTCATTTGCTCTTATTTTAATTTTTTCGGTGTTTTTCATCCCTTCTGGCCTCATTCAGCTTGCATTTAGCATACCCATTTGTTTGTGTTGGAGGATAATTTTACTCATACAAGCCAGGCAGATGACTGGATTTTTATATCTTCTGTTTTAAAATCCATTTCATGGAGGGTGGAGAGGGCTGGGAAGGGCCCTAGAAGAGCTGCTGACCCTTAAAGAACAGTTATCATTTCCCTGGCAATAACTTTGCCACTTGTCTTCTGAAAGGAATTGCCTGCTGTGCTTCAAATAATGAGGGACATTGTTATATTTGCTTTCAAAAAGGCTGAACAGCTAAGATACCAAATAATTTATTTTTTCTTATTATAGGAGAACTGGAGCTGTTTTCCCTATTGGCAGTGTGGTTCAGCTTGGTTATAAGTGGTAAAGTAAGGATGTACATTTTAGACCTAAAAGGACAAGAATAGAAGGTGTGTCATGACCAGCAGTATTTCCTATTTGAGGGTGTCACTGAACTGCACCAATGCCTGGAGGAAAGAAGGTGACAGTGGAACTGGCACGCTGTGGACATTATCCATGGGAATCTGGGGCAAATGGCTGTTGAAAATGAAATGTCCTGTTGGATCTTCAGGGGCTTTAGCTTTTCAGATCTCGGCCAGATCGTTTGCAAGCCGAGCAAAAGTGGCAGAAGAAGCTTCGAGGCGGAGAAAGACAACATCAGACACAAAGCCCTTATCTGTAAACCTGAGCAGTGCACAATTCCACTGAGGAAAAACAATGATGTAATCAAAATTAAATGGAGTCCAGGACATTATTAGGATTAGCATCCCCATTGATTAAATGGGTTGCTGACAGCAGCAGCGCTGCTGGGCCATCAGCCTTGCACTCCTGTTTGACATCTTAAAAGAAAATGATGGATACCACCAAGTTTTTTGCCTTTGTTTGCGTGATGTAAGACAATTTGTTTGATGGGTTTCAGATCCATCAGGTCCTGCCAGCTTAGTAGGATCCTGAGCACATCAAAATATTTACCTCTTATCTTAATTGGAGGCGAGTTGAATTTGTTCCTTCTACTGTGGTTCCAAAAGCAAGGGCCTGTCTACCTGCACTTTGAACTGAATTAACAAAACTCTGTTTGGATTTATTCTGACTATTATTATTATTATGATGATTATTATGATGATTATTATTGTTTCAGTGCAGGTCTGCACGTACAGCTCTCCTCTGGCCGCGGCGTCTCAAAGCCGACTCACTCCTGGTTGGTGTGTGAGGAGCTTTGATCCCCGTCCTCCACGGCGCTTTTCCAGGCATTTTGCAGGCAGTGCAGCTGGACACTTGACTGGGGCTCTCCTTTCAGGGAGGCACATCCTCTGCCCCGTGCCTGGCAGCGGGACCCCTGTGGCAGTGCCAAGGCAGTGGCTCGGCGGCTCGGCCGCGTCCTGGCAGCGGCGCCGGGCACAGATTGTCACTGACCTCTCGTGGAATCCAGTGATTGGGATGGACCTGCTCCAGCCCTGCAAGGGCACACTCCATCCCCTCTGTTCCTGGCTCTGCTAAGCTGGCCTAAAAACCTCTTGAAAAGGGGAACATTGGGCTGGAAATGAAGAGGGGTGCGCCGGCTCTGGTTCGGCCTGGCTCGCCACGCTCCCAGTGTGGCAAATACCCCGTGATCCTTAACAATTAGGGGAAATCAGGGTTTACTGAAGCTGGCACTGACAGCCACAGCTCAGTTTGGGAGTGCCTGGGTATCCTTAGGGGGGTGTGTTGAAGGATACCTGCCAGGGAAGGGGTAGCATCCTCACAGATGTCGATGTGCTGCAGGAAGGCTCTGGAGGATGCTTCCCACTCGCTTTCCAGGAGACATCAACGTCATTCTGTGCTGCAGGATGGTGAGAGCCTTGTCCTGACTGCTGCTGCTTTTCTGGGCTCACATGGAGGGTTTGGTCACGGGGCTCATGAGAAGTAGGAAAATGGGTTTCAACATGAGCCAAGCCCTTAGACTGGGAGGTGGCAGTGCATGGAAATGTCCCCGGTCTGTGTGCTGAACAAAGAGAAATTACAGCCTTGGGGATGTATATTCCCCAAAGACTAAGACTGATTTGGATTTAAAGGCTGTGCCCCACTGGCCACTCAAGCACTGGGTCACTGCTTCCTCTCTCCTGTAATACTGTCCACAGGCTTTTCACCTGTGCCTAATTCTCCTGCTCCATCATTCCTGTTGGAGTCCCCTTTAAAATCCACCTTCCCAGAACGGACTGTCTGGCAGAGACAGTCATTAACCAAGAGTGAGAGGACTCAAGCCACCCTTCCCTCAGTCTCCCTTCTTCCTGCTGAGTACCTGTCACAGAAATATTCCTTCTGAGAGGTGCTCTGAGCGAGGCTCCTGCTGCCCTGCCACCCCTGCTCCACGCCCTGGGAGAAGCAGGAGGTGCAAATCCACATCTCGTGTGCCCGGTGCCTCTTGCCCCCGAGGCTCAGGAGGTGGTGGTATCACCACTAATGCCTTGCCGAGGCCACAAGCTGCTGTTTTGTCCAGGCACCTCAAAATCCGGAGGGAAGCACAGATGTATTTCCAAAGCCAGGAATGTGGTATCACTAGAGGGCATCCTGTGCCTCATCCCAGCACATCCCGGGGGGTGGAGGGGCAGCCCGGTGTGGTCCCTCAGCTCCCTTTTCTCCCTGGGCTTTGCCTGCCTGGAGCTTTTCTGCAGGGAAAACTGGTGGATAAGGGTGTGATTTTCCTTGTGTCGTATCCAGCCAGTCCTGGAAATGCCGTTGTGTCACAGACTGTTTCTGTTTCTCTTCAGCAACAGTTGTGAGTGTAGTTTTTCAGTGTTATACCAGTGGAAATAGGTGGGTGGGAGTGTTACCATTTTAACTGGACTAGAATGAATAGAGCAATATAATGCATATAAATAGTATTTACAAAAGACTCCACAGAATAAAAGCATCCAGATCAGCAGGAGTTTTCTCCTCTGAGGTTACTCAGTTTACTAAAACTTAAAAGACTGGGATTTGTAAGTCGAGGAGAACCCTTTGTTGTTCCAGCTTTCCATGAAAGCTGTCAGGTACACACCCCCTGCATCCTGAGCACAGAGGTCTCAAAGAACACAGCGAAATGTTCTAAGTGGGAAAAAAAAAAACCCACCCAAAATAGATCCCAATAATGCAGCAAGAGAGAAGGGGGAGGGCGAAGACAGCTTCATTTTACAAATGTCTTTGTTGAGACAGTAACTGGATCCAGGAATCCAAGTCACAGTGGGATTCCAAGAGTGCACATCTGCCTCCCAGCCCTCGTGTTCCCCAGAGCAGTGGTGCTGAGCCGAGATCTTTAGAGGGGGGTTGTGTGGTTCTGCCTCTGAAGGCAGATTTTAGGGGCCAGTTTTTGATGCCCTGAAGGAAATGAATGCCTGTTTGCAGATCCTGAGCAGACTCCCCTCCAGTGTGGGCCTGTTTCCATACCTCATTGTTCTCCCAGGAGAGAGATGCTAAATTAACTTTAACCACACAACTTACCTAGACCTGCTCCACAAAGAACCAGTGTCCAGCTCTGGCTCCAGGTGGGACCCACTGCCTGTGGTAGCAGAAAGAATTGCTAAAACAGAGGATCTTCAGCAGAAATGCATGAAAGAACCCACTTCACATGTCCCACAGAGGCACAGGCAAAATTTAGTCCTGAGCTGGTCCTGGATTGGAATCTGTTTGTTGAGTAACCTGCCTGTGGGGAACCATCCCAGGCTTTCCAGAATTTCTTTACTGTGAATCCCCACAAAGACTAGTTCTTCCATTCCATACAACCCTGTGTTATCGTGCCAAGGTTTCTCTTAAGTACAAGTTTACTTTCAACAGAATTTAGCCAAACATCAGGGCTGTTTTCCAGCAGCCAGACATGAGTATTTGTGTCACACAAATTGCAACAGGCAAACATATTTTCACGTGAGGCTTCACACAGGTTTGGTTCTCACACGAGGCCTCAGCACAACCATATTTGCTTTCTTTCTGTTGTGTCTTTTCCATTTTTACAGGAGGGTCAAAGAACTGTGTGGAAGGAACACAGGGACATTCCCATCCTTTTCACTGGCTCCGTATCCATGTGTACCCTCTCTCTTCATGCTCTGTTCCTCTGTAGCCTCTCCTGCCCACAAATGGGGCCAGGTCCAGCTTGGCATAGATTTTCCAGCCTTGGAATCCCTTGCTTTTGCATCCTCTGTTCTGCTGTTTCCCAGATCACACAGACCCACTGCATTTATTTCTCAGGACTCTCGGGAAGCCTCAGCAAAGGCAGGGGCTGGAGCTCTGTGGCAGTTCTTGGCAGGAAGCTCTTTGCATAAAGCCCATTAGGGCAGCAACAGCTGAGCTTCCCCCTTAACAACTTGCAGAAGCAGATTGGAACAAATTGTTCTTGTGGTTCGTTGTTTGTTTTTTTTTTTAAAATAAAAATACATATTTGAGAGTAAAGTTTAGTGCAGGCACACGCACGCTCACGACTGAATTGTTTTAAAATAGGAACAGAAAAAACCCAGATGAGAACAAAGGTCAAAGTGATGCTAAAGAAGGGATAAATATCTTTCTGTTCTGTTTGATTTTGGAGGCAAGAAAGAGCAGGAAAAGATTCTGAAAAATGAGTGTTTTCTAACTCAGCATTAAAGGTCCGAGGTCTAAAACTGATTCTGGGAGAATTTAAATGCACAAAGGGGAGCAAAATGCTCACGTTGTCTTTTCAGGTCAGTAGGATTTGAGGTCTTTCAGCTCTCCCTTGTGCCCCTGAAAGTCTCCTCCTCCATGTTTGTAGCAAGCCATAAAATTCTAGGAAAAGCTCTGGGGACTCCCAGGGATTATTAGCCAAGGATGCTTCTGGAGCAGCGCTGGCACTGCACGTCCTGTCACATGTCTGTGCCTATCCCCAGGCTAAAAGAAATATGTGGAAGTCTGAAACCTGAGACACAGGTGTGTGCTGCATTCAGAGATATTGCTCTATAATTAGATCTCTCTCTTTTTTTTTTTTTTACCTTGTTACAGACTTTCCCACTTTATGGACGTGGAAACCGAGAGGTAAAAATCCAGTGATAGATTTCAGGGGTGTAAAGGCAGATGAGCCATTTGCACAAGGCAGAGATCAAACATGCTCTGGGAAAGTGTTAGATTGCATGGGTGTGTCAGAACTCTTGCTTCTCTGACAGTTTATAGTTGCAGGTGAGTGTATTCAGAGCCCGGATTGCCAGAAGTTACCTCTGGGTGTGATTGGGGAGGTCACCAAAGGCCTTGTGTAAAGGATTTTATAAGCCAGTATAGAGCCAGTATATCCCCATTAGGCCCCAAAAATCCAGAGTATGACACCTTCTTCTGTAGTGGAAAGGGCTTTGGAGAAGGGAACTGCTTCCCTGTGGGGATGGTGGGAGCTCATATCCAGGGAATCCGGAATAAGTGACCCAGCAAGGAGCAGTGTGGGATAACAAACACATCCTTCACACACACAGTGCATCCAAAGGGTTAAATGGAGTTGTTCTCTGCAGTGTTTGGCCTGGCTGGAGATTAGAGCTTATTTTAGCTGTTCTTCCTAAACATAGCAAAGGTCACCAGGGAACAGGCTTTGTTGCTGAGTCTTATTGGCCTTGTTCCTTGCAGGGGTTTTGCAGGAGGACGGGATTGTCTCACTTACAAGGATAATAGATGACAAGCCTGGCGCTGATTAACCTCATTTTAATTGATAATTAATTTTAAACCCTATTTACTTTCCCTGGAACAGCTGAGACTTCAAGGGAATCACAACAGAGGTGAACGAGAACTGAAATCTCCCCCAAGGAACTGATCCAGGCAGGAAGGAGGGAGGGTGAAGATAGATGTGTATTCAGAGTGGCACTTTGGATCTTCATTAGATTTATTGCTTCTGCAGAGGGAGGCCTCTCACCTTTTCCTGGCTCTTCCACCTGATTCCTCCATGAAGGCATCCTGGGCTTACAGTGGAAAGACCTCTACACTCCAGACTCTGGGTCTTGCTTGCCACTTAGCCTGGTTTCTGCTTTATTTTAGAACACCTTTTGCCTCATTTGTGAGCCTGGCAAATCGGTGGAGTGGCCCGCTGGCCATCTGGGGGCACGAATGCTCCTTTTATACTTGAAATCCATGAGATGCTCCACAGTTTTCCTGTAGTGACAGCTCGAGAATGTGTGTAAGACGTCACTTTTATTCGCAGCCCAGCTCTTTGCACACCCTGGACTTCGTTCTGCAAATCAGAGCCTTTTGGGATTAACAGCTGCATTAAGTCTCCTGGCAGCGCATTCCTGCAGGGGTTTTCCTTATCACAGCGAGAATCTCCCGAAAGCCACAACGCCCGCAGTCTGCCCTTCTCCGGCACCGCCTGGAGAGGGCTCAGGAACCACTTCACAAACCATCAAGGAGTTAATTCTTTAAACGCCTTGGAGACGCGTGTCATCCTTGTGGCACAGGCTGATAAAGCGGGAGCCCGGGTAATTTATTCGGGGTCACACAACATCCATGGCAGAGGCAGCAGCTCCTCCTGGCACCGGGAGCTGCTCTGAACTTATTTCCAGGACAAGGTTTCCCACACGAGCCGCATCCCGAATTACCTTTTCCATCAGGATTGCGGCTCGTCTCTCTGGAGCAGTTGTGGCACTGCAGCATCTGCTCTCGGGGGAATTACCATTTACCCGGTTGTGTGCGGAGTTATCCAGTCCCTTCCTCCTACACCGCGGGTAATTTAGGGTGAATTCACATCGTCTCCCTGGGTGGGTGTAATCAAGGGCTATTCTCACCGTATCGGGGCTGTTCACACGCTTTGAATGTGAAACGACACCTGTGACAGCTCGGCTGCCTTTACTGAGCACAGCACCTCTAATTACCGAGCAGAGCACCTCTGATTCCCGAACACAGCACCCCTCATTCCCGAGCAGAGCACCTCTAATTCCCGAACACAGCACCTCTCAGTCAGGTCACATGGATCACACCACTTTCCTGAGCCCCGAGTTCCCAGAGTGTTTCAGACTGGACAGCTCTAGAAGAAAGATTCCTTGGGGCAGCTTTGTATCTGTGTTAGAGAAAGGGTATTTTAGCTCCTGTTTAATCAGATGGAACTAGAAATGCCTTTCCAAAGGGCATCGGACACTGCATTTAACCCTTTATAACTGATATCAGCTGACCCCACTCCCACCTTTCTGGTTTTGATGAATGACTGAGCATTTGTCCTAATGGATGCTTTCGTTTCATGATCTAGATCTTGCCAGATAAATAGCTGGCATTATAGCTCTGGGTTTGTTCCAGTGGGTGCAGATCAGCTTCATTTGTAGGTCAAAAACCCACCCATAACACCCTGGGTGGAGTCCTGCAGGTTCCAAATGGAACCTGAAAGTCGTGGCGAGTTCCTTCATCACTAGCAACAATAAACTCCCTGCCAGTCATTCCTTCTCTTTTGGAATATTTCTAATCCCCTGCCAAATTAGGAATAGACTCCCCTCTCTTTAGGGCAGGTTTTGGAAGGTGCACAGGCTGCTTGCAGAGTTTCCCTGGACGGATCCTACCAAGGGCAGAACTGTTTGAAGATGCGGCCCCGGTTTCAAGAGCTGTTTGAAGGTTTCTGCCTCCTTCTACCAGGCTCTGGTTTTGCCTGGTAACATTCAGACTGCTCATGGGAGGAACACGGGGCAGTGAAACCCAACCTGATGTTCAAGGCTCAGCTTTGCAGCCTCTTGCATCTGTCCCACCCCGTGGAACGGGGATGTTTCCCTGCTGTCGGTTCTTACGGTGCAGCTCAGGGTCTGTTGACAGAGGACGTTCTGATACACTCACAGAAGGAATGTGGATATTCTATTAATGAGAGCAATTTAGGTTTAATAGCTGCTGTGTGAGCCCTGGATCTGCTCAGGCAGAGACAAGTTATTAAAGGTGATGGTACAACGATGATTAAAGCAAGCCCCTGGCTACAGCCTTTCCTGCATTTAAAGCCATTTCAAGCATCAGGATCTCCCTGTTACAACTGGCAGCACAGGTGCTTTACCTGCCTGCTTACACACGTGTGGGATTCCCCCAAGCTATGTTTCCATGTGGCTTCTGACAACACTTTCTCTCTTTCCCCTGCACTGGGAAGGAGGGAGATATTTCCCCTTTGCTTTCCTCCTGAAGGCTGCGATGTATTTTTAGCTGCTCAGGATGTCTCCAAATAACACAGTGACTGTGAACTTGCATTGTCAGCCTTCCCTGTAAAGCCCCTCCTGGGAGTTTTATGGCTCACTCTCCCCAGCTCTGCTGATGCAGCGTGTAATGTTTATACCTGCAATCAAGCACTGCAGCCCAGTGCTGGCAGCTCCTTCCTTCCTCCCCCTGCTGCCCCCCTTCCCTTGCAACTCCACTCTGGTGATACTGGATTGATAAAGTGCATGCACTGGTATAAAAGTGAAAAAAAAAAAGAAAAAAAAAGAAAAAAGGCATTACTCTATAGCCAGAAAAACTTGTGTGTGCTCTGCCCAGCACGACTGAGCTGGACTCGGGGTCTGTATTTCTTTTTCTGGATGATTTACAACTCCTTCCTCCCCTGCACTGCTGCTTTCCAAGCCATTTAATGGGGTTTGAGATTTACCAGATAAGAGGTTCATCTACAGTTTATAAACTGTTTTTCTTTTAAACAGAACACAAAGGTTAGTTTCTTTCTTTCTTTCTTTCTTTCTTTTTTTTTTTTGGTACCTAACAGATCTTTTCCTCCCAAGTATCTCCTGGCCTGCAGTTGCCTCAGAACTGCTCATCAGAATCTTCACCAACCCACCAAAAAAGCCCCTTTGAAACAGGGCCCTCATCTAGATGGGAAGGAGGGGCTGATTGGATTGGAGCAGAATTCTAAAAGAGCTTTATTTAAGCCTTCACAATGCAGACAACTTTATTCCAGTTTTAGAGGGTCTTACTCATGCTCAGCTTTGGTTTACTGTGTATTCCCAGTCCGTGTCAGCTAAACCAAAATAAACACATCTCACAGGCTTTTGCCAGCGTTTCACTGAACGGGTCTGAAGTCACTCTTTGCTTAAATCAGCGCAGCTGTGGATGAAAATAAGGCCAAATGCATCCAGCTAATCGTGAAGGCAGTGCCAGCAAAATGCACATTTTTCCTGGTTGATGTATCTGCAAGTTCTTGGGGATGCAAGTGGAGCTGGGGGTTGAACGCTGTGGAGTGAAGGATGTCACTGGGGTGTGTTTGTGTTTATTTTAGTGGTGTCCCTGAGCTGATTACTGCTTTATCTGGCTGATGAACCTCTTGCAAGACCTGGAGAACCTCTCCTGCCCATCCATGATCCCGCCCAGCTCCCCTCTGGAAGCCTCTCACTGGGTGTAACTCCCACCCATCAGTGGAGTTCACTGTGTAGTTAAAAGCTACTCCAAGCTGAGCTATTTTTGTTCATTTATCCTTGAGGATTCCTGCTTAATTAAAATGGGCCTGAGGGAAGAACGACTCTCTTAATTTATCTTTTACCAGAGAAAATGTTTGAAGGCCGTGATTTTATGCAGATCCAGATTTATTTATGTTAACAGAAGATACTGCTGGTTGCCCAACTCTTTTCAGGCTGATTTTTGGGACTCTTTGGCTGTTTCATTAAATTTAGGGAGCAGCAGCAGAGGTACTGGACTGAAGAGGCATCCTGGAAGCACTGCAAACAGAGAAAGTAGTTAAGTGTATCTTCACAATAGAATTCAGTCAGACTTCTGATTTTATGCTTCTGAGTCAATAATCCTGCTGTTCCTAGAGCTTAAGTCAACATCCAAGGGAGATTTTTCACCTTTATCCACTCACAGCAGTTTCTGCCACATCTCTGACTTGGGCTCCACAGCACAGTTCCAGCTTCTTAAGTTTCCATTTATTATTTATTGCAATAACCCCACTGAAATATGAATTTCCTCTACGAAACCTCTGGTTTCCTGGATCTAAACCCTGCTGTTTAGCTGCTGCAAATTAGGATGGGAGGTTAAAAGGCTGCTCCCTCACAAATGTAGCAATAAGTCTATTACCTACCTGTTTTCTCTCTTTCACATTTTACCCCCCTCAAAAGTAGCTCTGATACTCGGCCACCAAACCCCATCACCCACTCTGGGTCTGAGGAGGATCTTTACCTGACAGGGAGAATATTCTGATGTGGTTCCTTAACTTATGTTCTAGTGTTGTGCTGTTTCCTGGTGGGGCTGCAGCAACTGTTCTCCCCTGAAGTTGCTTTGCAGCGTGGTGAGTGCTGTTTATCAGCTGCTGTGCTTCAAACATGTGAAGGACAGACATATGGTTTGAGTTCAGAAATGCTTGTTAAAAAGCTTCCTTCTAATCTGAGGTTAAAGAGAGAGTTCAGTGGCTGTGTGTCTCAGAACGGGCTCCAACAGCTGTGAAAATGGAAGAGCTAATTCTCCAGCAGACTTTTGGAGCAAAATTAGCTTTCTAAAGCACATAAATTAGCTGGTTGGGTTGTTTTCTTACTTATCAACATCAGAATAATGAATTAGTAGCTTGCACTTATGTGTTTGAACAGCGAGGCCTTGAAGAAGAAAGAACTTTTCTCTCCCCAAAATGCAACTTTCAGGTAAGAGAGAGCTGTCACAAAGCAACATCTCTTTTGTTCACGTTTTTCAAACAATTGCTTTAATTTTTTTTCACTCACCCCTATTCCATCTCTCAGTAATGTGGCCTATTTATCTCGAGAGAGATTTTAATTACAGTAAGATCTGTGCCTGGTGCTGTGTGGCTTCCTCAGAGCTGATGGAGCTGGAGAGAAGCTCGAAGGTGAATCCTGTTGCAGGCTTTGGGAATGAAGGGGATGTGCTGTCGAGGTACAGCCTGGCTCAAATACTCCCTTGGTGCATCATGAAGTTTTAAAAACCCTTCCAAGCCACAGCCAGTGGTGTTTTGTTGTGAGGAGCTGGGCAGGACGTCAGAGGTGTGGCTTGCTCTGCCCTCCTTGCCTTCCAGCTCTGAAGCTCCATTGTGTGACTCAGGGGCTGTGTGTGCTGCTGTTCCCATCAGAGCTGCTCCCCAAACCCACCCAGCCCTGCCTGCACCCCCAGGTCCTGGCAGGCTCACTGGCAGCTCCTGTACCAGACCTGCTCTGGAGTGAACCTTTCTGTTCTAGTCAGGAAGAACAAGAACCCAGAGATTTGTCTTCAGCAGCAAGAAAAGGTGCTGCCAAGGAGGGATCCTTCCAGGCTGTGGCTTTGTAGCAGTAGGATTAGGAGTGTCAGCTAAATCAGATTTAATCCCGTCCATGTGTCTGGCTCTGAGGTGCTGCACGGGAGTGTCCCACCATCAGCAAACCTCTATTCCTGCTTCCAGCAGCCTTCACTCAGAGGAGCAGCAGCACATGTGGCTCCCAGAAACACTTCCACACTTAACCTTCTGTGTGGGGGTGCAGAAGGGAAAATGTAGGCAGATAGTGAGATGAGTTGTTACCATCTTGTATTTTAAAACAACGTGGGCACGTTGGGCAGTGCCAGGGCTCTCCTCCTTCCCAGGGCTTGGCTTTGACAAAATGCAGGGTGGGATAACAAACTCCTCACAGAACTGTGCTGGTGGCACAATACCTGCTGTGAATTCCCTCTGAGCAAACTGCCCACCCTGAAAGGGAGAAGTCCTTAAACTGATGGCAACAATCACCAAGCTGATTGATCTGGGGAGCTGCAGCCACATCTCCACGGATCTTCTCTGATTTCTGTCTTTGATGCTCCAGGGTCTTTTTGGAGGGCTGTTCAGGAGGCCATCAGGGAACAGAGTTAAATAATGCTTTTACTGTGTTTGCTTCTGTAGTTTTATGAGTGTTTATATGTGGGCTTGGCTGAGAGATGTGAGGCCAGATCATACACTCAGTACTGTAAATTTAAAGCTTTCTGCTGAAAACCACGAGGGACTCCAGATTTACCTCACTGTAAATTACACACGGTCCCACCTGCAGTGTTTTAAGGACTAAGGAGGTTAAGACATTGTTCTGAACAGACCCTGAAATGACAAAATGCTTATCTCCAGTTTTACATTTCATCCCAGCCCTGACTCTGCACGCAGTGAATAAGCCTGCAAAACCATATCATAGGTGCCACATTTTGGATTTGGGTTCCCAAGATACTTTAACACAGTAAGGACAAAGCCCATTAATCCAAAGATAGCACAGTGCTACAACAAAACAGAGCTGAGCTGTAATCCTGAAGATTATAGTTTCAGGAGAAAGATTTAATGTCACCTCAGGGTGGTTGCTTTTTTTATTTTTTTCCTCTTTCCTCGGTTCTGTTTTGTTTTCAGGCAAACTTCAAAGTGCCTCATTAGATGCCTTCAGAAGTCATGAAGATGAAATGAATAAGAAGCGATTCAGGCAAATTGTTGACTCTGGAGAAGGGTTTTAAAAAACAACACCACAAAAGCAAAACCCCCAGGGACGGCTGTAATTGCATATCTGAGGAGTATTTCAGCGCTGGGCTGCCAGCCCCACTTAGCTCAGGCACCTTTTCCTCATCCTGAGAAGGGCTGATCCTGTTTGTCCTGGCTTCTCAGACATCACTCCAAATTTCCCCTGACTGTCTAAATTTCCCTTGACTGTGTCGTAGCGATTGAGCCTCACGGACTTCCTGTGGGGAATGCTTTCTGCTCCAGAGGAGATTTGCTGAGGAGAGAGATATTCAATATCTGTTTTTTAAAGTGGGGTAGGGATCCAGACAATTTGATAGCCGTGGAGGAAAAGGGATTTTTTTTTTTTTTAAATATTTATATTTTTTCCTTTAAATCGGTTCCTTTGTTGCCTCCTCTCTCATCGTGCGATAGGACGAGAGAAGGAAAAGGATGAGAGAAGGAAAAGGAACAGGAAAAAGAGTCTCTCTGATGCATGGTTTCTATATTGCCAGGAGTGAAATCCTTGGGTCATGCTGAGCAGTGAACACTGTCCTTTAGGATCAGTGCTTTGCTCTCAGGTTTAGCCAAGCCCAGCCTTCCTTGGCACACCTATCCCTTTGGATCCCACAGCCGTGACCCTGTTCCCGGGAACAAGTGTGGACAGATGCTCCTGAGTCAGCAGGGAAGCTCTGCCTGCCCTGCACAATTCGGTGGGGAAGGACTTCCCAAGCCAGGCTTTTTGGGACACAGCACTTGGCAGTGCCCGAGTGCTGCTCCAGGGAGCCTCTGGAAGCCGCTGAGCTCCCTGGAGCGGGGACAGGGACACCGAGAGTTCATGGAATCACAGAACATCCTGGGCTGCAAAGGACCCACAGCAATCATTGAGTCCAGCTCTCAAGGATGTGCCTCCTGGCTCTGACTGGCACTACCTGGCTCGGTGTGTCTCCCAGAGGAGTGAGCAGGGATGTGGTGGGACAAGAGGGCACGTGGGCACTGCCTCCTTCTCTGGTCTGGGTCAGACTGGCACCCCCCTGCACTTCCCCTCCCTGACCACCCTGTTACTGTGGTGACAATCGCCCCTCCTCTTTTACATCTGCTGCCTCACCCGGGCCTTGGAGTCTTTGGAATGAGCACAGGAAAGAGAGGGAACCCGGAAAAGTTGTTCATATGGGGTGGGTTTTTTTCCACTGTTTTTCCTTGGTCACCTTTGTCGTCTGTCCAAGGACCACGTAAAACATCACAGGGGACAGAAGTTCTGCATGTCACACACACACACACACACAAGCTTTTCTAAACCTCTTTTTTTTTTTTTTTTAGTAGAAAAGCAACTGTACTCCAGTCACAGCGACCCAAGGGAATTAAAAAAGGCGAGTTAATACCTTTTTTTTTTTGTGCCCACTGCCACAGCTGAAAAATCCCAGGCGTGGTTTCAGGCTCGGAGCCCCTCCTTGGGTTAACTCGGGGCTGCCTTTGTGCCACTACCAGCGACAGCCAGACGGGGCTGCTCTGGCCCTGGGATTACAGGGGGAAGAGCAGGGGAGAAACCAGTGGAAAACAGGCGCCAGGGAGAGAACGATTTGTTCCAAAACATTTGCTTTGTAACAGGGTCATCTATAAATTCTGGGATTTCCTGTTTGCTGAATGGCAAGGCTTTCTCTTTTTCGGGTTGCAGACTGGAATAATTTCATTACAGCTCATCGTAAGCTTCTTTCCAAGCTCAGATCTGCAGCTTTTGCACAGAAATTTCCCGGGTTTCTTGGGGTTTTAAGTTGTATCCTTCAGCGCCGTCCTCCTGAGCTGTGCTTTCATTTCCTCCGGGCTTTGGAAGTGGTGAGATCATGGTAGTTTTAGGGGAAAAGCGTTAGACATGTTAATGGGTCCTTTTCATGCTGATGTAAGTTTGCTCTGAACACTGGAAAAGCAAAACTTAAATAAACCACATGTAAACCACGAGGAGCCTGATCCTGCATCTTGAACATCTCATGGATTCAATGACTTGACTGGGAGTTGTCATTGCTGAGGAAACACAGGTTTTGGGCTACAGCTGGTCAGGATGTTGCTGGGGTGTTTTTATTAACAATTTGGTTTCAGAAAACACCCATTAATGGGTCACCTTTGTCAAGAATGTGGTTGGGAAACACTGTCAGGATGGTTCCTCAGGTCCAGACCCTTCCAGCTAAAGGAAGAGAGACCTATCCCACAATATTCCCTTGTAAAGATGCAGCCTCATGTTGGGAGGATTTACCTGTGCTGTTAAAGATCTGGGTTGGGTCACAGGTCTGGAACAGGCAGGGACAATTTTCCACGTGAGTACCTTGAGGATCTGGATGTCTTGGTGCCTTTCTGTTCCGTGGAACAAGTGGGAAACAGTCAAAAAAGGCATCCTTGGAGAGCTGGTGATGAATGAGGAGAGGAGGAGAAAGGTAACTGTGAGTTTTGTGAGATAAGAGAGGTGTTTTGTGCCTCAGCAGGAGATACACCCTGTGACCTGGGATGAGCCCTCACAGGGGTGCTGAGCCCTTTGGCCAGAGCTGGTGTCCGTGGCTGTGCTGCAAACTTCCACAGGGACAGAGAGCCCGGCCTGGGGACCACTCCCTGATGACATTTATAACGAGGCAAAATTAATTTCTCGTAACTGGGGAGCGAATCTGCCGACTCAGCTGGAATTTTTATTAAGGGCAGAAAGTTCCGAAGCTCCGACTGCACGAATTTAGAGACGTCTCTTGTTCAACGCCCTGGGAGCGTTTTGCCTTTATGCTGAGTTTAGCAAATGAGATTCCAGCCCTTGACTGACATTATTAGGCGCTATTGTAGCAATAATGAAAAGGAGATGATTAAAATCTGCCTACTAGTGGCAGGGGTTGATGTTGCTCTACAGCAACATGAGGAGGACGGCGTTCTGAGCTCCTCGCATTCCCCACTGATGGGAGCACAGTGAGGGAAAATGGAATTCTCAGAAGAGCTGGAGTGGGTAATTGCTGTTTTTATTTTAACTCCCTTTCACACGGAGCCGACGCTTCCCGCGGAAATTTTCCCCGCGTTGACTCCGGTGGAAGCCTCGGCCTATTTCTGGCAGCAATTAAAAGCATTCAGGAGCTGCCTGTCACAGATTTTCCACGGGGTGCTTTATTTGTGTGTTGTGAAAGAAGTGGAAAAGGCAGCAATGTGGCTCCTGCTTCACTCGAACCGGCTCCCAGCCCGTGGCAGCTCCCATTTTTCCTCACTGGGAGCTGTTCTTCCCGATATCTCAGCTCATGGGATTTTCCCAAGGAGAATAATGACATCCAGCACCCACCAACACCTGCTGGTCAGTGATCTGGGAGTGCTTTTGGGGAAACATTCATCAGGACTCGTGACTGTGAAATCAGTAACGCCGAGCTGGGTTCACAAGTCAAAAAGCTGATTGTTGTCCCTCTGATACTCAAAAACACCGTTAATTTAACATGTCAAGGCTTAATTTGGGGGAGCTGGGTCCTGATGTCCGGAGTACACCAGTTCCCAAGTTCTCCAGAAGGGGTTAATTGCTAAGGAATTGTAGAGCTGGGCCAAGAGCTTCCCAAAAATGAAGAAGCAGTGAGAAGGTGCTGCAACAGAAAATGTGGTGACTGCTCCGGGGGACACCGGTGGAGTGCCGAGGCTGAGAATAAAACAGGATCCTCTTCTCATTCAAATATTTATAAGGCTGCTTGAATACATCTCTGTGTGGATTCTGTGGGAGGAAGTATGAGATGTATGTGTGGTATCTCTGATAGAATTTAGCTTGCTGTGTGGGTATAACCCAAAAAAAACCCCATCAAATTGAGGGTACAGCTGTGTGGGGCTCATCTGGTGGATGATCTAAAAGGGGCTTTCACCAAAACCCTTCCCACCTCTGCATTCTGGGTTTTAAAACCTTTAAAAACCTTTCAAATCCTTAAAATTTTAAACCTAAAAATGTGAGTTTTAAAATCTGTGCCAGCAGTCAGTAACTAACAGAGCTGAAATCACAGGGGCAAAGGGTTCTCCTGGCACTTCCCAGGATGATTCCTGAGCAATCCTGGAGATCTCACCTCCTGCTGCAGTTCTTGCCTCAGTCAAAAGCCACTCCATGTCATTCAGAGTCACATTTGCAACTTGGAAAAACCTTTTTGTTTCCTGCTATGCACCGGTGGGAGGAGCAGGGGGAATCAAAAAGTGATTTTTTAGGAATGCCTCAGCAGGGCTGTGTTGAAGCA
>NW_021940671.1:3327616-3334032 GCF_001715985.3 Manacus vitellinus | reverse complement strand
ATCAACAATCCAATTCCCTTTTTCCCTGTGAGCTCCCACCTTCCCTGGTTCTGCCTTTTGCCTTCTCCCAAACTTCTGTTGGAGCTGTTTCCGTGTGAGGTGACACCCAGGGAAGCAGCAGCAGCAGTGGAGTGGGAGCCCTTTAAGGAGTTGGGGCGTTATCCAAGTGGCCCAATGTGAGGGTGGTACCTCGTGTGTGCCAGAGAGCTGGGAACAGCCTGTGGGAACAGGGACAGGGACAGGGACAGGGACAGGGACCACTGCACAGCTGGGGCTGGACAGGGGCACAGGGGCACAGCAGCTTGTGCAGCACTGACACTGTTCCATAACCTGATCCAGGACCTCTGCACCTGCCTGACTCCTCCTGGTTGGACTCAAGCTCAGCTTTGCTGGGGGCTTCAGGAGAGATGGCCCTGTGAGGACAGAGCTGCAGCCAGCAGGACACAGCTCAGCACACAGAGGGGGATTTCATGGAATGCAGTGGCTCCAGGAGTGTGTTGTTGAGTGAGTGGGTCAGTGGGTTAACTCCCTGTTTGCTCCCTGCCTCCAGGGTTGGTTTGGCCTCCCAGCTGCGTTCCTGCCTGACTCAGCACATCCTCAGCCTCCACGGGCACAAGGGGCACTCAAGCAGGACCAGGAATGCTGTGGGCAAAGCAGAGGGTCCCCTCTGCTGCCTCCCCCAGCCAGGGAAGGGAGGGATGCTCCCTCACATGGATAGAGGTGTTCAGAGTGACAGGAATCATTCACTCCGGGACTGTGCCCACAGATGGGTTGTTCACCGAAGAACTGGACTCAGTGGTCCTTGTGGGTCCCTTCCTGCCCAGAATATTCTGTGATTCTGTGAAATAGGACAAATATGTGTCTCTCTTTCAGAAATGTATAGTGTGTGGAAGTTATTATCTCTGCAAAAGCAAGCCCTCAGTCGTGCAGAAAGGACCTGACACGAGGCTGGGGTGCTGTGGGAACGAGAGCCTTTGGACAGGAGCAGGATGGATCTGGTGCCCTGTTCCCACTTTGCCTCACTCCTGGGACAATATTGTCTCACAAGTGTCCTGAGTCACTTTTTCTGGGCAGGTTCCTCACACCCTTCCCGTGGGACAGCCCCACACGTGTCACTGATCTGTGGGGTGTTTGCACCCTGCAGAGCTGGGGGGGGTGAGAGGGTGGGCAAGAACCGGGGAGGGGAGGCTGGGAAGACACCTTTGCCTGGTCGTTTGAGCAGTGGAATAAGGACAGGAAGGTTGTATGACCAGCTCTGCCCTTGACCTTGGGCAAGTGAACTCTCTCTGCCTCTCTCTCCGTTTTCTGCCCTTTGTCTGCAGTGTTTGTTTTGACTGTGATTTTGGGTCTGAAGGTGGTCCCTCTTCACGAGATTGTTTAGTGTCTAACAGTCAAAAACTGAGTTGATGGAGAACTTTTCAGTTCTAATAATGTAATAATGAATACTGTAAACATGTAATGATAATGTGAAAATGAATCTGTTTTGAAAAAAACACAGTGGGACTTGTATGAACAGCAAAACACCAGTCAGAGTGAGGAGGAATTAAATGTCTGGTGTAATTTGAGTCCACTGTAAAAAAACCGAGCTAAAATTCCAGTTGCAGTGAGGTTGTTGGGGGCAGCAGGAAAGGGACTTTTTGTAAGCATGAGGCTTTGGCTGCTTCGCAGTTTTATCACTTGCCTGTAAAGGAGGAAAAAGTTCTTTAATTGACTGGAATTTCTGGCAGCTCCTCTGTTTGGAATTGAGTCTTGTGGCAGTTCCTGAGTTTGCAGTTTGATGGAGAAGGGTGAGAAAGCTCCTCTTTTCCCTGGGACCATACAAGTCTTCCCTGACTGTTTGGGTACTATTCTGCCTGTGGTAGAGGGAAGATGTACTTCCCATTCCGGGCAGGGCAGATGAATCATGGATCTGGCACAGCAGGACACTGTCCTACAGCACTGACTCTCCAGAGCACCTCCCTTGTCCTGCCTCAGAACCAGGCACAGCACCCACAGTTGTCCAAACCAATTTGCATCTGACACCAGGTTTGGGAAGTGCTGCATCCTCTCCAGGAACATCCCAGAACATGCCTTGGTTTGGAGCCCATCTGGAGGTGTTGCTTCCCTGAGCACCTGAGCACAGGTGGATCATCCCAGCCGTGCTGTCACCCCTGCTCGGGTGCTGGTGGGGACACAGCCCTCTCTGGGGGGGCTTCAGCACATCTCACACCCCCCCACACACACATCAGGGCTGGCACTTCGTAGCAACAACAGCCAATATTTGTTCACTTCTTTTCAAAAATGCAACCAGCACGTTTTTCTGAGGACAGAAGCAGGCAAAAAAAAAAAAAAAAAAGGGGGGGTTAAAAAGAGAGAAATTAAGCTGAGGCTTCACTATGACTCAGTTCAACCAGCTTCAGAGTAACATTTGCCCCCATGGACAGCAGTGACTCCTTAACACACTTGATTGCTCCATTTCCTCCCTGCCCCCTCAGCAGACCTTTTTTTGTGCCAGCTCACACAGAACTGGCAGGGGCACAGGAAGCCTTTTGCTGGGTGGGAAGGGCCTGAGCCCTTTCACGTGCTCTTGTATCCTCTGGGAAATCAGATGCACGTGTGGCCTTGGGACCGAGTTTGCTGATCCTTTGAAAGCAAAACCACCACAGTCCATCCATATGTGTGACATGCTTATGTGTATATTTATTTATTTATTTGTTTATTTATTTATTTAGAGAGAGTGAGGGTGCTCTGTCATGATTTGGGTTGACTCAGCAGGATTTGCAACCAGTGCTGTTTCTCACAGTGCTGCTGAGCCAGAGATTTTAACGTGTGAATAAGTAACCAACGTGACCTGCTACACACAGACCTGCTGAGCCCTGTCCTGTGGGTATACAAATATTATCATTAAGAGGAAAGGTTTCAGAGAGCCTTCCCACTTCATGTGCTCCAGTCCTGTGCTGTCATGGGCAGCTGCACCCCATAATATGTGCTCACACAAGGAACAGCCCCCATCTGAAAGCTAAATGCTGTGTTTTGCCCTTATTTTGTGAGGGAGAATAAAGGGTCTCTGCCCTCCTGTGTACACAGGGCTGACAAAACCACTGGTAGGTGGCTCATAAGATCCTAAAAATTGTTACCATTACACCATTCCTTTGCCTGGGAAGCCTCAGTGCTTGCCCTCCACCTTGATAAGAAAACTGCTCTGAACAACAGGCACCCCCTTCAAGGTCAGTCCTGTTAGTTGAAGGGGTGGAAACGCGTCTTTTAATCTAGTTTTTCCTTTTCTGAATGCCATGGCTGTTCTGCAGGCCATGCCAGTATTTTTGTGCCCGCAGATCTTTAACCGTTTGGGTGTCGAATAATTACAAATCATCTCAGCTGAGTGAAGTGGCTCGTGTGGCAGATGAACTGCTGCACTCAGAGTGTTCAGCCACCTCCACAGCCGAGACTGGCATTCAGAAAATCAGCCTGTGGAAGTTTTACCCACCTGAGCCTTCCAGGAATGACTTGTTTTGTGGGTGCAGCTTAGGTACCAATCCCAAACCAGTCTGTCTGGGTCGAGCAGAAAGAGGTGGAGGGAAGCAGCTGACTGGAGTGTGAGAGAACAGCAAGCCCAAGTCAGCAAGGTGGTTTAATGGCACTGCTCCTGTTCCTTCCCTCCAGTCAACAGGAAGGTGTTAGAATTTTGGCTCCTCCTGAGAAAAGGTGTCTTCCTTTCCCTGCCTTCCTCCCCTGTCAAGGGAGAGGAAACTTCTTGCACATTTTATATGTGTTGCACGTGTGTGTGTGTGTCCCTGTGCACCTCTGGCTGTGTTGCAGCATCCTGAATGCAGGATTTCTGGAACCTGCACTTGCAGAAACTTGTGTGTTTTAGAACCTGCTCATAAACACAGCTCACACAGGAAATTCAGGTCTTCCCTCCTCTCCCCATAGTTCTGGCTGCTTCAGATCAAACCCAGTATTCCATCTGAAGCCTGGGATGGGCTGCTCAGTCCATGTGCTGTGTCCTCTTTTCTGGAGTATCTTCCACCTCCTTTCTGCCCAGAGGGAAGAGAGAACCCTGCCACTCAATTAATCAGGGAAATGCACTTCACCCTTTCCCAGCAGGTTCAGCACCTGCTGCTGCACAACCTTTCTGCTTTCCTCCCTGGTCTCATTTTTTCCACGATTCCTCCCTTCTCATTAAATCACTGGCTGCCCTGGGATTATTGAGCTGCACCACCAGCACTTCCCCCTGTCAGTGCAGGAGCTCTCCAGCCCTTTAACACAAGGCAGTCACCCATGAAAGGGGAAAGGTGGAGAGGGTACGAGGATTCCCAGCAGTGGGGAACAAAAAACTTGTTAAAAAATGACTGTGCTGGGGCTGGACCTGCCGTGTGATCCACCTTCCCTGCCTGGGGGAACATCTTTGTCCTCTGGCAGCCTGAGCCTGCCCAGCACAACAAATAATGCCTTGGAGCAATGTGATCTGTGGCAGCAAGCGAGGACATTGTCACACACACACAGAGCTGTTGGAACAGCCAGGCTGGAATCCTCATGCTGTGCCCAAGGAAAGCCACTTGGCAAAGGGGACTCCATTTGCTCTGTGCCCAGAGTGGAAATTTGCAGCAGGACAAGAGGCATTAGGGGTGTGTTATTGATGGTCTGGATTATAATAAACAGGTTGTGGCAGGTGATCATCCATCATATCCCTGCTGCGAGTTCCAGCACCACTGGGAGACACAGAGAGAGCTGGAATGGGAGCAAGGGAAAGGAAAAGTCGGATTCCTACAGAAATAGAGGAGGAATAGAATAGAAAAAAGGGTCAGGATGGAAGGGAGAGGGGACTGCAACCACTGCCCTGATTCCTTAGGGATGGGAAGGCCTGTGGCTGCAGTGGTGCTGTTCCAGGATCCAAGTGATGGGAATGATGGCTCTCTCCTAAGGGGAACAGGAGTCCAGAGCTGTTCAAGGCTTTTGTTTCCCAGCCCAGCCTTTCCAGGGACAAAATTATTGCTCTTGGAGTGTGAAGACATGGTGAAAAAAACACATAGGGAAATGGTGGCTGTGGCTGGAAGGACAGAGGGATTTTCCTGAACATTTCCAAGCATACCTCATGGAAAACTCCATGCTCCAGTTTCCACCCTCTGTACTGAAGCTGAGTAGGCAACTGTGGGAATAATTTTCCCCTTTAAAATACCCAATTTCCTTTGTGTTACTTGTTATCTTTGCAGTATGAATGATCAGACTGGGGTTTTTTCCAAGTTTGGAAAATGTTGTATCTCTCAGAGTTGCTTATGGACAGTTGTATGCCATTACTTTGACCAAAAAACCACCCAAACTGTAACTTGTCGTGGCACTGTTTGTATTTGCTGCTTGATCAGATGCTCAGGCAGTTCCCCTACAGACCTTTGCCCATAAACATTTAAAATTCACCCCCTGCAAACACCATGGTCACCAGAACTGTGGTGTAAATGCTTATGTAAAATTGATGTGAACCACCAACTGCACCAGAAAGCCAAAGGTTCCAGGGTTTTCTTCCTGGGGATAAGGGCTGTTGTTTGCTTTTTTCAGCCCTGATTGCAAGTGCCAGCCCGACTCCCAAAACTGAACATGGATAAAGATTCCTCCCAGACCAAAGGTGCCAGGGCAGAAAGCTCTTGCTGCCCATGCAGTGTCCAGGCTGGCCTGTGCAAAATCACTTAAATTTGGTACAAGAGTGAAGGAAACATAGTGAAAAATCTTAAAAGTACTGTGAGATTTTATTGAAATTTTTATAACAATTTTGAACTGTATAATATATTTTCTTTGATGAAAGAGCAACTGAAACATGTTTCTTGCTGTGGCTCAATCTTTAAGGATAAACTTCTTTCCAGAAAGTAAAAGTAATTCTAGCCTGACTTTGACTAATCTCCTACTGTGCCCAGATGTCCAATTTCAGTCCTGTCTGACCGAAATCCTGAGATCAGGAAAGCAGTGGTCGTTTGTTCCTTGAATTCTTTCGCAGGAATTTGACTGAGGCATCCAAGTTTTCTATGAGAACAGAAGTGGTGGAGGGGAAGGCTCCCTGTAAACCACTGGCTTCTGAAACTGGGAACAAAACCTTTCTTGAGAAGCAGAAACGAGGGTGGGAATGGAAAAGTCTGGGCAGAGAGACTTGCTGGGCCCGGGGCAGAATATTTACCTTCTCACCCTTTTCTTTCCTGCTGGCTATTTTGTGACTCAAGGAAAACATGGGAAGGGATGCAGTTGGAGGAGTGAGAAATCCCTGCGGAGGCTTTATCTGAGGAGGGAAATGGGAGCTGGTTTGGACTGGGGAGCTGCAGGGCCCTGACTGTGAGTAACTGCTGCTGGCACAGCGGGGGTTTGGTTTGGCCCAGACCTGCCCTGGGAACAGCAGAGGAGCTAAAGCCCTTGGAATTCTCTTCCTTTACGATTCACTCAGCAACTTGGCTTCG
>NW_021940671.1:3317696-3325381 GCF_001715985.3 Manacus vitellinus | reverse complement strand
TGCCTTGTCCTGCCAGCTGTGCTCAAGTGTTCACAGGAGGTTTCCCAAGAAGATGCTGCAGCTGGTGAAGAATCACAGTTTCCTGTCAGTTTATTTCTGGGTTAAATTTAAATTCCTTTTCTTTAGAAGTGTGTGGCACCGGGTTGAAAACCCCACTATGGGGTGGCTGATCTTCCCAGTGGCATCTCCTTTCTGGCTGAATCAAAATTTGTGATTTACATACTGCTTTGATGCCTTGGAAAGGCTGAAAGTTCAGCAGAACTGTGTGAATTGAACATCATCTTGTACCCATGATTTAATCAAGGGTTACAGTTTTGGATATTCAAATACTGTGTAGTATCTCCTAATTGCTCAATGCTCTAAAAGTAAAGTTAGCACAAAAAAATCAGCCCTATAGAATAAATTTAGTATCTCCTCTTTTCAAATTTTCTAATCTGTGATAACAAACACATGCTCACAAAGCATTCTGAGGTCCTCATTTAAGTGCCTTCTACTGTCACAAAATACAGAAAATACCTCACAAGAGGAGTTTTTATTAAGTCCTCCAAAACTCAGTGGAAGAAAGTGAAAGTTATTGCACTGGAAGTCTGCAGAATAGTTGGAAGAAGAAAAAAAATCCAGGCCTCTGGATTCTGTGAATCCTTTCACTTCAACAAGATCTGCCTTTCACATCTGTGACTCAAAAAAGGAAGTGATTTTTCTTTATTGTAATGAGATGTAGTAATTAGAAAATGGAAACAGTCGGTGGCCTCCTGAGCTGCACAGATGCCACCCCTGCATCTCAGAGTCACTTGGGGCTTTGTGTTTGACTGGAGATAGGATTGGAACTGTTCTGATCCAGAGCCAAAGGCTCTGCACTTTGGGGCTGAAAAGAGGCTCTTTGCTCTGAAGGGACTGTGGTGTTCCCATGGGATAAGACACAGTCCTGGCCACCTCAAACAACACCGTGCCATCTGTGTGTCCCCATGAAGGACACACCACTGAGACTTCCTGGGCAGTTTTAGTGCCTCTTGATCTGTCCTTTACTAATCAGTGCCTTCACTTCGTGCAGCTCTGTGTGTGCAGTGATATGGCTTTATGTTGTGTAATTCGTTCCCTCTACAAAAGACTCATTGTCCTGGTGTGCCAGTGAGACCCTGGAAATGTGTGTCTGTGTGTGAAGCAACTTCATTTACCCCCCCTTTCTGCTTTGGTTCCTCTTTTCAGCCATCTGCTTGCCATTACTGCTTGCCTTTTGTGCCTGCAGAACTTCCCAAGCCGGGTCCAGCTCTCCTCTTCCATCAGTCCCCTCATTCCAATGTCACCCACCCACAGTGCCAGGGAATAACAATGCACAGAGGTGTTTAAAAGTGTCTTCCTTTACATAAAAGTGCCTTTGTGTGTGTGATCATAAGGATGTTGTTTAGAAATCCATCAGACCTGGAAACCAGTGCTTTGGGGTTCGTTAGGAATTGGTTGACTCCGTGTTGTTGGTGCTCGTGGTGTGGACCAGGAGAACATGATTGAGTCATGGGGTGGTTTGGGTTGGAAAGGAGCTTAAGGATCATCTCATTCCACCTTCCACTAGACCAGGTTGCTCCAGGTTCATCCAACCTGGCCTTGGACACTTCCAGGGATGGGGCATCCCCAGTTTCCCTGGAAAAGATGCAGTTATGTTCCTCAAAGTGTTTAAAAAGCAGTTAACACTGGAACGCTGCCTGTGCTGCCAGATCTGGGGAGGAGGGTGACTTACCTGGCTTTTGGGGCTGGGTGATGGATCCAACCTTGCTGGCCTTGTCCACACAGAAACTGCTTCTGACCCACCCTCAGAGAGGCAATTCCAATGCTCTCACCATTCCAGCATTTCTTACATATGGATATGCTTATTCCAGTGTAAAAGCATTCACCCAGGGAGTGATACTATTGCAGCAGTGAGTCTGTGTCATACTTATCCTGGAGGATATGAGGCCTTTAAGTGCTGAAAGCTTTAAGGCAGAAACAGTGGTGGCCAGTGAAGGGAAATAAAAAAGTTCTGTTACCCCAAGGAAAACTGGGCTCCTTTATTTGACCTTGCCTAAGCTAAGGAGTAACTGGGGTATTATCTCAAGATAACTCATGGACATGTGTCATCCTGGCTATGTCTTTTACTTCCCTCCAAGAGTTTGGATATGTTGGTACTGGTTTTTGAGGATTTCCTCCATTAATCTGGCAGCTGGGTGAGAGCAGCAAGATCCAGAGAGGATCCTGCACACCCCAGCCATGCTCAGCTCACTCTGCCCGTGCTGCAGAGCACACAGGCATGTTATTTTTACTCAGGATTTCCCCCAAGTAAAAGCAGCTTCCTGCCCTGCTCTGAACTCAGGGGAACTCTCTCAGTGCCCAGAGGCTGCAGTTAAACCCGAGGTTTGTTGTTCACAGGTGGGAGGAGCAGCAGCCCCTCGTTCCTCCAGGGTTACCCGAGCAGGAGGTTTTGTTCAGTGCCCTGTCATTGCCAGTGCTCCTCCTTCCTCAGGAATTCTGCCTTTCCCAGCACTTGTCAGCAGTGGGTTGCAGCATCCGTGTCCACCCCTTGGGATTAAAGCAACAGATCTTTAAACTCCATATTAATGCAAGAAGGACTTGCACTCTGGACCCGTGGAAAAATCAATGGGAACCAGCCCGTGGCAGCTTTTCCCATTCTGTACTTTAAATAACAACTGTTGTTCGAACTGTTCCTGGAGTCTGGAATAGGAGAAGTCCTTGGAGAGAAGGGTTATGTACAGAACACGAGCGGGGTGTCCAGGGTTGCGTGAAAAATACAATTTATTGTCTGTTTTTACAGTTTATCTTGCTACCACTTTATAGACACACTTTATAAAGTGCCATTACGTTTATTGCTGGCTGTTGCCTGGATGTGCCAGTCAGTTATACAGCTCAACAAGGACCTCAGAATAGCCACACGTGGTCTTGCTCCAAAGAGTTCACCATTTCTAACTACAAAGTGAGTTTGGATTACTTCCTATATCTCTACTGTGGCTTTCTGATCATTTTAGTGTGACTCTGTTCCTCCTTCGTGGATGGATTCCACGAAGTAAAAGCAGAGCAGCTCAGGGGAGGCTGGATGTTTTTGGTGTTACAGGGGGATGATTAAAAGGGAAATCCCTCTATGTAGAAACCCTCAGGTAGGAGAAGGAAGATAAAGAATATCACAAATAAAGTGGGCTCTCCAGCTTTAGTGTGGAACCTGCCTTTTCCCAACAGAGCCTCTGTGGGGAGAGAAGTGTCCACGTCTCCATGAGTGCTCGTTGTCTTTGGAAACAGCCTCAACACAGGAGTTCAAGTGTTACTGAACTGCCTGATTTCAGACAGCTCTGCTGTTGGAGAGGCCCCTCCACACCTGAAGTGCCTCTTGCCTCCACCTGTTTGTCTGTTAAAGGCAGCACAATTCTACAGAGCTCTCAGATCCACTTGTGGTGGAGCCCAGGGACAGGAACCATCAAGGAGAAAGGAGCTGATCTTCTCTTTGTGGGGAGTGGACAGTTTTGTTGTCTGTTATCAAGCTACACTGACACAGTTTTCAAAACAACATCTCTCTGTTTTTAACAACCATAATCCTCACCAGGAGAAGATGAGGAGACCCTCACTGCACCCTCTTGGAGGTTTTTCTTTTCCAAGGAGTCATAGAAAACTGAGTTTATTAAATGTGGAAGAAAAGCATGAACCCATTCACATTCCTCTGTGTCTGGCAACGGCGAGGTTTCATAATCTTCATAAAATACCCCAAGTTTCTCAGCTAAAGAAGATTAAGACATAGCTACAAAGCTTCATTATAACCCAGGAGACTCTTCATTAAGAGGTTATTGGATATTAATTGTCTGTTGATGCTGACAAATATTTTATAAGCAGGTTCTTTTCTGCCTGAAGTGGGATCACGGGTGCATTTGCACAGACCACTAATGCCCGTGGGCAGGTGCTGCAGAGTGTTCTGGTGTTGTGTTACAGCAGAGATGTCATTTGAGGGCATTTCTGTGCAAGAATTGTCATTTTTGATCAGGCAGGGCACAGCTGGACAGCAGGGTGGTGGGTTGTACAGCTGCACAGTGCCACGGAGGTGACAGTGAGCTGGAGCTGCTCTCCCAGTACAAAGGGGGGACCAGTCCCAGTGGGCTGGGCTGGCAGCAGGTCAGGTCCTGGCAGATGGGTTTGTCCTGAGCCTGGGAGAATCCTCAGGGGGAAGGCAGCTTGAAGAAAGCTGTTGGCAATAAGCAAAATCGGGGTTTAATGGGGTTCGTAGGATGGAACAGAAATAAAATCCATGTTTGCACAGGAGGGAAGGAGGGAAAAGCTCCGAGCAGCAGTGCCCAGGCAGGCAGTCTCCATTAAGATCCTCTCCATAATGCATGAGGGTTGGGAGCCCAGGGGAGTGCCCCACAGAAAGGGAAGAATCCTCCAAACTCCCCTTCAGAAAGCACCGGGTTTGTGTCCCAGAAGGGGCCATCAGGAGAGCACTTTGGGTCAGGAATGGCTCACTCTGGCAGGGAGCTGATGGGGCACTAATGCACTGCAGGCAGGGCTGGCTCCCCTCCACTGCACTCACATGCTCCTGCTCAGGGATCACTGCAGGCAAACCAGGCTTGGGTTGGTTCACCAGCACTGCTGGTGGTTTTGGGTTATTGGGAGCAGGCTGCAGGAGGTGATTCCTGCCTGAAATTTTCTGTCAGGTCGGGAATACCTGATTTCTTAGTTAAACCTTAAACCTTTAGATGTTAACTCTATTACTCTGGTGGAATTCTAAAAATACTAGGTGTGCAGTTCAATGATTCTGAGTTAAAAGATTTCACGTGAAGGGTCTTGACTGAAGTACCAGGACAGAGTGGCCAGCTTGAAAATGGGGATTTGGACTTTTCTGGAGACACTGTGACTTGGTCCTCACACATTTGCCTGCCTTTTGTGCTGAAGTTCTGTGCCAGACCTGCAGTCCTGCTTCTCCTTTCTGCTTTGTGGGGCCTCTGGCATTACTGGGTGTTCAGTAATGCTTCACACCTACAGCAGGACAAGTCCTTGCACTGAGCTTTCCTAACTCCTTTCAGCACAAAGGCAGAGTGTTGCAAAAGCAGAATTATTAGTTGAAATCTTCTCATGAGAGTTAGTTCTTCTAGAAAGAAGATGCAACGTGCAGTGATTGGAAGGACTGAATCAAATGCAGCTTGAGATATTTCTCAGCTGTCCACCTTTTATTTCTCTGTGGGCTTTGCACTTGTACAGCACCACAGAGCTGAGCCTGGCCCCTGGAACCCTCACAGGGACTCTGGTGCCTGACCTTCATCCACCCAGGAGGGGAAGGAGCATCTGTCAGTTCATACATGGTCCAATTCATTTGCAGCAAACTACAGAATTCTGGAGAATGTAAAGCCTCCATCCCAGACACCACAAAGTCTCCAACTCCCTCACGCTTTGGCAGGAGCTGAGGGAACAGCTGGAACAGCAGGGATGGAAGCTGCAGCACCAGAAACAGCTTTGGCTCCACTGAAATCAAACTCAGCAAAGTATAATGGTAAATTCACTTCTCAGGCCTGAGAGGTGCCAATTCCTCCTTTTTTTTTTTTTTTAACCAGAAAGGCTTCCTGCATGGGATTCAATTGGAGAAGCAGAGATTTGTAGGGATCTTCATGGTCTTGAACTGGTGCAGTGTGGTCTGGGGTGAGACAAGGAGAAGACACCTGAGTGTTCAGGTGACTGGTGGAGATTTAGAACTCAGAGACTCTGCAAATACTCTTGGTGATTTTCCTGAAACAAAAAGAAGAAATATATCAGGTCCCTTTTATAGCTGGTTAAAGAATTATTAGTCTCTGAGTACATAAAAGGCTGATGTAAAGAGGGGAGGGATCAATTTTTCTTCATGATGGATAAACCAAGAAAAAAGCAGCCGACAGTTGGGCAAGGAGCCTCGGACAAGAGTGTGGGAAACCTTTGCCAATGGTAGTGGTGACAAAGCACTGAAATGGATTTCCTAGGGGTGTTGAAGGATTTTAGAAGAATTTGTACAAGCACAAATGGATCTTGCTGCAGAGCAGGAAGAAGGACTGGATTGCAAGGCTCTTCCAGGCCTTGATTCCGTGATTTTATCCTGGGCAATACCTTTGGGCAAAGTCCTGGCCTTGTGCTGTGAGGTCTGTGTTGCTCCACTTCTTTCACAGAGATGGAGAAGGCCAGGAAAGTCTGTGTTTGTGTCCAAATGGGCAGATGTGACAGAATAAGAAAGAAAGGGGCACAAGAAAAGAGTTCTTGCCCCAACCTGGAATGCAAAGGCCGGCTGCCTGAGAGGAAGGTGCCTGAAGTTTGGATGTGCAGTTCCACACTTGGCCTGTTCCCATGCTGGCACACACTTCCCAAGGGCTCCTGTGGAGCCAAGGTAAACGCTGAGCAAGCCTTTCCCAGCCTCCATGCCAACCCTTGGGAGCCTGGCAGTGAACACTGTCCATCCAGATGTGTCAGTGCCAGGCTGTGCCGGGTGCTGCCAGCTCCAACCACACAGCACTTGGCAGCTGGGCCAACACAGAAAACAGGGGGGGACTTACTATACTTCCTTTTAGGACAAATTTGTTTCTTAATGTGTGGTTTTCATTGTCATAACCCCATGGGTCACACACTCCTTAGACCTCAGGGCCTATGTTTGGCCCATAAAAATGACACTCCTTCTACCTGTGTACATCCCTGCAGAGCCCCATGGGA
This sequence comes from Manacus vitellinus, assembly GCF_001715985.3. Classification (NCBI taxonomy): domain Eukaryota; kingdom Metazoa; phylum Chordata; class Aves; order Passeriformes; family Pipridae; genus Manacus; species Manacus vitellinus. Next base: position 3,318,691 of record NW_021940671.1, on the reverse strand, counting down.
CATTTGGTTCATCTGGGTGGTAATTGAGCAGTTTTTTTGCCTCAAGGCAGCTTTATTTAATATATGAAAGGAAAAGCTGCTCGGTTTTGGGGAGCTGTGGCTGTGTCTCCCCTCCTCAGCTGCAGGGATCGTGTTGCTTCCACCTCAGGAGAGCAGAGGGTCACCTTGGAGGAGCAGTGAGTGGGCACTGACCTGCCAGGTGACGTTAATATGAGGGAAATGATCCTAAATCACACTCCCACTGCGTGCAGGACTCTCTTCCAGAGCCATTCCCACCAGGGGTGGACAGCACAGACCCTTTCCAGAGCATTCCTGGGGGGAGGTAGAAGTTCCTGAACGCGGGTGTCCTTCAGGTTGTCATTCCTGTCTCCTAATCACGTGCCTTTTCTTCAAGCCCCAAATGCTTCAAGACTGAAGAGCATCAGAAATCCTGAGGAGAGCTGACTTCTGATGGATCTGCTTAAGGAGCTGAAAAAGCCCCTAATTTTGAAAGACAGGAGTCTAAAATAGTTTATTTTTGTTGTCTGTCTCCCTGCAGTCTCTCAGCAATGCTTCCTGCCATCCCCAGAAATGCATCTGGGGGTTTGGCCGTGCCCTGGACAGGATGCATTAGGTCTGTTTGTCATTGCCATGACCTTTTGTCTCCAGACATCTCTTTGTGGCCCTCAGGTTTTGTAGCTCCTGGAAGCTTTTTGTCGCTGGCAGTGACCACTCCTGCAGTGGGACAGAACAAGTTTGACTTTTCTCTGCATCCACACGCCCTGGGAGGAGCAGATGTGAGCTCTAAGTGATGAGAAGCTGTTAGAATGATGGATAAAAGAGAGAGGAGAAGGCTCAGGTAGGAATAAAATCAACTGTGTATTTTTTTTCCATAGGCACTGAGAGAATATCATGGCAGGTTTGTGTTCAGATCTCCCAATCCAAAAGTCTTTTATTTCAGTGTTGCTGGTGCTGTCCTGCCAAACTCCAAGGCTTCCCTTCCCAGGCTGGGTGAG
>NW_021940671.1:3313823-3317251 GCF_001715985.3 Manacus vitellinus | reverse complement strand
ATTGTGTTTGCTGTTGGAAACACTTTTTTTGTTGGCCTGCAGGACCGAATCTTTCCATTTGAGCTCCCCTGCTGTCCAGGGGATTAATTGGGCTTCCCCTTCCACACACTGTTGGTTTGCTCATCATCCATCTTTCATATTTATCTCCTTAAAACTGTAACTGGCTGGTTTTCCCCAAAAGGTGTTGATAGTAGTGACTGATTGCTCTGTCAGAGGTGCTTTTTTTTGGGTGAAAATCTGATGGTGTAGGAATCTAAGGCACCTAATTTGAGACTGGCAGGGATTTCATGGAAGTGTTGCCTGTTGGGCTGCTGGACTTGGTCACTGCAGGGCTGGTGGGAAGGGACTCACAGGGACACTGAATAGTTCCAGCAGGAATTTCCTTTAAATGCTCCTGTTATTTTTCTACAAATTTAATAGTAAATCATGTTTTGTTTTTGTAGGACCTAAACAAAACAGAATCCTGTGCCCTGGTGCTCAGAGCCAGCAGAGGGAGTGTGAGTTAATCCTGGATCTCTCTGTGTGGGGAATGGAGTGTGGAATGAGGATACCCAGGGAAAAACCTCAGGCAAAACCCCCTGCACCTCGTACTCCTTTCAGGTCCCTTTAGGAAGGAAGACTAAATAACAACCCTGCCAAACAGAAAAACATGCTGGAAGCATGGCATTAAAGTGGGTTTTGTCCCTACCAAGTGGATATTAGCAGCAATAACATCAGAGTGAATCCCTAAAGAAGGACTCCAGAGCGTTGTATTCCCAGGCAGCACCAGGAACCTGGTGGGACTTGGGATGTGCTGCCCCCTTCCACGAAGGAGGGGAGGAATCTGTGCTTGTCCAGACTGTTGGTGGGGTTATTTCTGTGTCACCCTCTCTCTTTTCCTCTGCCCCTCCCAACAACTTCTGGGTTTCAAGCCCTGTTTTGCTCAGTCACAGTGAGAGGTGTTTGATGCATCTTCATTAACAGACATGGAATGCTGCTCCTGTTTTCTGCCATGGAACTCTGCTCCTGTTTTCTGCCATGGAATTCTGCTCCTGTTTTCTGCTCAGGAGGTACCTGTGGCTTCTCCATCTCGGGTCTCAGCTGGGTGTGAGAGTGAGGGAGACAAAGGGCAACTGGAACAGTTGGTTTGTGTTCATATGTAGGTAGCTTTAAAAAAAAAAAATCAATATTTTTTCTTCTTTTAGAATACATAGTACACGTTCAAGAGACACTCAAAGCAAAGACTGGTGTCAAACAGGGTGAGAACTTTCAAATTGTTCCATTGTAAGGCCTGTCAGCCTGCTGGTGATGAAGCTGGGGTGTGTGTTGTGTTGGGATGTGTGTCATGTTCTGGCTCCCTCATCTGAATTTCCTATCAGAGAAAATCAAACACCTTCTACAGACATGAGACTGGAAGGCCCTTTTCCCTGCCCTGTTTGCACGATGCAGAGATCAGTGGGTGAGGTTCCTGTGTATCAGCAGATCAGCAACAATGGTGGAGGGATTACAAAAATAATAGGACATGCCCTTGTATTATTAATGAATCATGAAAGTAATTACAGCTCATCAACTGCTTGGCCTTGTCTGGGCCATTTCTTATGTTCATAAAGGGAAAGATTTTTTGCCATCAAAATAAATCCCAGTGTTTTCACTTCTCAGAATGGGAAGATTCACCAGTAGGTCCCTTTGAAATTACAGCAAATGAGGGATGATATTAAGGATATTAAGGATAGAGAGAAATGGAGGATAAACTGTTTAATGGAAATAAAACATCTTCTTCCATGGTGTAGATGAGGAACACTGACTTCTCCTGGAAAAGGCTGTATTCCTTGCTCCAGTCAGATCCCGTCCTGTGATTTCCCCCCTGATCATTTATGAATTATATGATCTGTGTGTAAATTCTAGTCCAAGAGAAGATTTTTACAGAGTAGGGGAAGTTCACATCAGCATCAGCTCAAAGGGTGAAATGTCTGGAGGTTTGACTCACGAAGGCAAAAATCAAAGGAGTTTTTCATGTACAGCTTGGTAGGGAAATGTAAGGGAGAAACGGTCTGATAATGGTTTCCCCCCAGAGTTTTTCCTGAGGGTTTTATGCTGCGTGATCCAGGTTTTCTTTTGTGACTTCCTGAAACATTTCCCATTAACAGATGATACAAGGGAGTGCAATTCCGTGAGGTACAAAAAGAGATGATGAAATCTGTTCTTGCCTCTGAGTCAGCGAGGAGAGGAGCACGTTTCTAAGAACTCTGACAGAAGTGCCTGACTGGCTGAGCCTGCACATCATTCCTAGAATGCACTAATTGCTGCACTGCTCAGGAGCAGGGACTGGGTGCTCTCTTCAGTCCCTAAGGTTTGTTCACTCTTTCGGGATGTGGCTCATAATAATATTTCATATTCCTGCAGCCCCTTCCAGCAGATTATCTCAGATAGCTTTAATTATCACTCCATATTCCCTTTGTGATCAACAAGTGCTCTGCTTCTTGCACGCAGGCTGGTGATGTGAGAGGAGTGTGAAACGCTCCTGTGTCGACACACAGCGTGTGGGGAAAGTGAAATTTTTTGGCAATTTGTGCTGGGCCGGGGCAGAAATTTGTGCAAGGAGAAAGTTTTCCCAGCTGACACCTCCTGAGCATTTCCTGGTGCTCCTTTTACCCAGCCCAGGTAAAACCCAGAGCGCTGCAGCTGCAACCTCACACAAAAGCAGCGAATATCAGAATATCTGAATCAATGTTTGTAAAGAATCAAAGGCTCTTTTGTCTCCTCTGACACCTGATACTCGGCAGCAAAGATTTCCACTCCCGGTGAATAAAACTGCCCTAGGCCTTGTTCCTTCCTCCACACGTCCAGGGAGCAACCCCTGCAATTGTTCCGGAGAGCATCCATACACAGTGTCGGGAGGAGTGTGCAGCACAACAGATTTAATGTGAAAAACCTACAAGGCTGAAAATAAAAACTAAACAACCCTCTGATGTGCACATCTAATCCCACGGTGCAGCTGACCCAGAATTGTAATGCAAATATTGCAGTTCAGTCGGGCTATTTTAAGGCAGGACAGGAACGAGGCTTCTCCTTTCCCCAGAAGGAATGTACATCATTGCCTCTTCTTTAATTTCCTTTTGATTAAAAAAATATTAGGCTGTCTGAAGAGTGTGTGCTGTCTTGGCTGTGTGTTGAGGGAAAGGGGGGAAAAATCAAAAGGAATGAGAAATACAGGTGAACTTGTCAATTCAGGTTCACCGGGAAAAGCTTAGAACTCTTTGGTAGCTGCTCTTGAGGTGCTTTAGTTTGGCTGATTGGGAAATTCAATTGCTTTGTTGCTTCCTAAAATTCTGCAATCGACCACTGAGTTTCTGGATAAGGAGGGGACAAGGGCTGAGAGTCAAGTTTGTGGGCAGTCCTTCCCTCCCCAGTTGTTCCAGGTCTGTTTGTACAGCTATTAGTTCAGTGGG
>NW_021940671.1:3311447-3313197 GCF_001715985.3 Manacus vitellinus | reverse complement strand
CAATGTCAGCAGTTCTCTTTCCTCAGCTCCTTTGATAGAGAGAGTGAGTTCTAGGAATACCAGGAATATCTAGGAATATCAGGAACATCCTTAGGCACTGGAATGTTGGTTTGGTGGAAGCCCCTTCTGGTTTTGTGCCTGTTTTGCTGTCCCATGGCTGGTTTGCACCGTGTGGCTCTGCAGTGGCACTGGGCTGAACCCAGGAATGATTTTCCACGAGGATTCGTGTGTGGCAGTGGAAAACCAGCCTGCCCTGCATGAACATGCACCTGCACAGGGGCAACTGGTGCCTCAAAGTCCTTTATTCCCTGCCTTTGGAGAGCCCCGGAGAGGTTTCTCCTCTCTAGGACCTGTGTTATGCAACAGTTTCTGTTACTTTGGGTGTCGCTCCGTCACTCCCACACCGCTCTGCTGGAGCCAAAGGCAGTTGCTTTGCACATGGAACTCGGAAAATGTGGAATTTTTCAACTCTTCACGGGTTCCAGAAGCTCATCTCTCCTCTCGGAGACGAGAAACGTTCGTGGACCCGAAAGCTCGGCGGTGTCAGCTGGAGGGGGGAGGGAATTCTTGTGGTGATGAAGGGATGGGATGAAACCTCTGTTTCGGGCAGCCTGGGTCAGGCAGTGCTGGGGGGGGTGGCAAGGAACTGCTGGGCTGAACATTTTAGGGGAATTTAAATGCCAGGATCCCGAGTGAGGTGGTACCGGCAGCTCCAAACAAATGGCCATAAAAAAAAAGTCATGGAAAGCAAAGGAAGTGTCTCTACAGACCCTAAAAACACGGTGTGAAGAAGGCAGGCACAGTTTTAAGGATTTTTTTAAGTTCTTTTTAGCCTCTCCCTGTCTTTTGCAATGCATTAGTTACTATAGTAACTATGCTGGGAATGGTATAGAAGGAGGCCAGTGCACCCTGGCAGGGAAAAGTATAAAGCCACTTTATGTAATAGTTTGAAATTTATATCATGGTTTTGAAAATACAGCAGTTTCGTGGTGGTTTCCATGACCACATATGTGGTGTGAGTATATATAGCACTCTTAGGTCATCCCTGGTAATTCCCCTGTGCTGCCAACATCCCAAGGATGGCAGCAGCCCTGCCTGGAATTCTGCTGCCCACGCAGAGCCTTCCGAGATCCACTTTCACCACCATCCACTTCCCCCTTGCCAGGAAGTTCAGTTGTTACAGAAAAGGGATGTGTCCCTGCAGGCACAGAGCTGTGGGACAGAGGATTTCACTGCCACCCACTCAGTGGGTGTTTGGGGGGGTGTCTGGACTGGCCACTCTGGCAGCGACTGAAGTGCTTTGCATGGCTGTGTTCCCTGACTATATTCCCTGACTATAATCCCTGCCTATATTCCCTGACTGAATTCCCCAGCCTATATTCCCTGCTTGTGTTCCCTGACTATATTCCTTGACTGTATTCCCTGATTATATTCCCTGACTATACTCCCTGGCTATATTCCATGACTATATTCCCTGTTTATATTTCCTACCTGTATTGCCTGATTATAATCCCTGCCTATATTCCTTGACTGTATTCCCTGCCTATATTCCCTGACTATACTTCCTATAACCTATAACTTCCTATATATTCGTATATATATATTCATATATATATATTCATATATACTTCCTAAACTTATAACACTGACTCTATTCCCAGCTATATTCCATGATTATATTCCATGCCTATATTCCCTGACTACACTATCTGATTATAATCCCTGCCTATATCCCATGACTCTATTCCCT
>NW_021940671.1:3303006-3311110 GCF_001715985.3 Manacus vitellinus | reverse complement strand
GCCTGGGCTGTGCTCCTGGTCCCTTTTCCCGAGTCAGTGTTTTCCCAGGTGGATGCCAAACACTGGAGGAAGCTGAGGCAGAGTAGGAGGCATTCCTGGAGCCAGTCCTGACCTGCAGCTCCTGCACAGCTCCAGGGGACCCTGCAGCACGAGGGATTTGGGGATCATGATGTGTCCCACACCTGGGAACTTCTGCTCTTCTGCTCACAAGATACTTTCCTTTTGCAGGGAGTGCATCTGAGCCCAGCCTGGTGTAAATCCTCCCCTCAGGAACTGTGTGCTCCCTGCCCCTGGAGTTCTGAGGGACAGCACCACCACTCATTCCTTCCTGTCCCCAGCTCAGTGCTGCCAGCTCTCCTGATTTTATGGAGTCTCAGGATAGCTGTATTTTCAGGAAGTCCCAGCTCCTGCACTAATGCAAACATATGAACTCCACTCCACTCCATAAAGGGCACACTCCGAGTTTTCTCAGCTGGGGAAAAGCTTAAACCAGCCACTCAGCAAGTCTGGGAAAGAAAAGGTAATTTAAAAGTGTATCCCTTTTAATATAGTCTGTAATTTAAGCAAGTACCTTTCTCAAGTTCCTGACTCATAACTTCGGGATGTTTGGACTCAACAACACTGTTTATTTTGCTGCCATGCTCTGTTTGGGAGCTTGGACATCTCTCAGTGGTAGAACATCCCTTCCATTGCCTCGTGGAAAAGGGAAGCTTAAACTGGAAACTCATTTAGAAATGTTTTGAGATCCTCGGATGGAAGCTGTGAAAAACACATCTGTCCTCTTAAATATGCATTAATGTATAAAACACATTAAAAATTCAGGCCTTAAATCTTAATCACATGACCTGAAAGGCTGCTGGTGTCTCCCTCTTGACTCCTGAGGCAGATTCTCCATGAGCTGCCCAATTCCTTATTTAAACTCTCTGAACAACTTCATGGATGGATCTTAGGGTGCTTGGGGGCAGTGGGTAACAGGAGAGGAAAATGGGAAGGTCCTGCCAAGGGGTGGAAAAGGGAAAAAAAAAATCTGGTCAGGGAAAAAATAGTGAGGAAATATTTCCCAGCTCCTGAATTCCTGCAGGTTTTCTTCCCTTTCCAACGCCTGGAACTGACCACTGATGTAATATTTGGCCTTGTCCTGCATTTCATCCTGCACCAGACCCAAACCTGTGTTTTATCCTTGCAAAGGCAGCTCTGTGAAGGATTCCTCACTGGGTGGCAGTGGGATGTTTTATTTCGTGTTGGATTCCTGTAACTTGGAAGCTGGAAAATGGATAAGGAGCAGGAGAGGAACTGGAATGTCTCAGCACAAACCTCTGGCTGTGGAGCCCAGTAACCTCTCCAGAGCACTGTCATGTTCCAGCCAACTTGGAGAAGGGCTTGGAATGGTGCTCCAGGCAGGCCTGGGAGAAATCTGCATTGTTCACATTATTGCTGGTGTTCTCTGCCTTCTGGACAACAGCCAACAGGAAATTCCTGGGACAAATCTTTCCACTTTTTTTTTTTTTTTTATTTATTTCTTTAATAAAATATTTAGGGGGAGGGGAAAAAAAAACCCCACAACAAAAAAAGAAGGAAGAAAGAGAGTGAAACTGAGTTGTACAGAACAAAGGTGGCAATATTGACCTCATGTCACAGATGGGTAAAGTTTGGAGCCTCCTCTGTGGGTTTATTTCTCCCTCTGAGGGATTTATGACCTCACGTGTGTTGTTGCTGTGACATCAGATGGTGTTGCCATGGGAACCATTTTATGGTGAAAAACAAAAGAATTTTGGAGAGTTCCTGGGCAGCACAGGACACACAGTGCAGAGGGGAAAGGAACTATTTTTATCTGGATGATAAATCTGCTTTATTAGGCCCAGGAATTTGCAGCTCTGTCCTGCTAGAAGCAAGAATAAAGCTGGCAAAAACAACAACTCTTTGCACCTGTTAATCAGGGACTGAATTTGTCCCAACGTGCAAAATCTTGGGAATTTCCTTTCTTGTCTCCCCCTCCAAGTGACTGATGGCTTCCAAATGCTCCAGCATATGAGGAGGAACAACAATCTGCTCCTTGGAGCTTTGCAGGAGCAAAAGCTTGAGAAGTACAGGAAGTTTGTCAATTTTAAACAGCCAAACCCACAGCAACACAACCATCAGCAGAATGAGGGACTGGGGATTCGTGTTTTGCTTCCGTAATCAAATCTAATATCACAAGGGATTGGGGAATTTATGTTATTAAATACAGAGGTTTCTAGTTTGTGTTGAGATATAGGGTGGGACCTGCAGCAAGGATGGACCCACAGGTAGAAAAAGAACAGAATTTTGTGGTTGAACGCAGTTAAAATGCTCCAACCCTCGCTGAGAACAACACAGGATGGACCTGCTGAAGAGCACCAGTTAAGATGTAGCTACTCCAGGAGTTCTGTGTCCCTGAAAACAGCCAGTGTGTGCACATTTTAACTGGTGGTCTTTAGCAGGTCGATCCCGGGTCGTTCTCAGCGAGGGTTTGATGTCTGTGTATCCTGCTGGCGTTCTGCTGAGCCCGACAGCCAGTCTGCACGTGGATCCTGCTTCTCCCTCAGGCAAACACCAGCATGAGAGCAAGTTGTGAGAGGAGATCTGAACATTCCTTTCACATGTGTGTGCTGCCCCTGTTAAAGATTCTGCAGCAGCCGAATTCGGTGCCCCAGCACTGTTGCTGTTTCCAGAATACAGGTGCTCTCACTGCCATGAATTTGGTGCCCCAGCACTGTTGCTGTTTCCAGAATACAGGTGCTCTCACTGCCATGAATTTGGTGCCCCAGCACTGTTGGTGTTTCCAGAGGACAGGTGCTCTCACTGCCATGAATTTGGTGCCCCAGCACTGTTGCTGTTTCCAGAATACAGGTGCTCTCACTGCTGTGTATTTGGTGCCTCAGCACTGTTGCTGTTTCCAGAATACAGGTGCTCTCACTGCTGTGTATTTGGTGCCCCAGCACTGTTGGTGTTTCCAGAGGACAGGTGCTCTCACTGCCGTGTGTTTGGTGCCCCAGCACTGTTGGTGTTTCCAGAGGACAGGTGCTCTCACTGCTGTGAATTTGCTGGAGCAAAAGGAACATGCACGGGGGGAAAGGTGGGTGAGATGCTGTCTGGGTAACCCCAGCCTTCCTGCTCTCAGGGATTCCCTGCATTTGGGGGCAGAGCAGCATTTTGCAATGTTTTGCTGATCTTTCCTTTTGTAACCTGGAGAGGGAGAGAGAGAAAGAGAGAATGAGGGTGCCTGTAATTACCACCGATTTGTATCTGCTCCCCGCCCAACCCACCCGGCAAAGGCTCTCCTGGAGACCTGAGCAGCCTGGGAGTGGAGCCGAGGGAGCATCGAGGATGCAGAATCCCAGCATGGGAAGGGGAAGGGAAGTGCTGCTTAAACATTGACACATTGCCAGATGTAGTGCTTTTTAACATTGGTGGAGGCTTGTTCACACTTGTCAAATCACACTGTGCTTGCTAATGTTGCATTTTCATCAGACGTATTAACTCACTCCCTATCCCCTCTCTCCAGCAATCCCTGTGTTTTCATTTCTCCTTTCTTACCTTCGTTCTGCTGTGCTTTGTTTCCCCTTTTCACCCTTATCTTATGGTTCTTTTATTTCGTTCTTTATTCCTTTCTGCCTGGCTCCCCCTCGGCTGAAAATAATAAAAAAAAATCAGTCTGACCCAATCTCCATCTTTTTAGAGCACGTAGGTTAAGCAGATGCCTGCCTGGAGGAATTTACAGCCTCAGCCTGACGCACAGCACACCAGGAATACACTGATATTCCAGAGTGGGAGTAGTTAGTTGTTAATCAGCAATTGAGGGATGCATGAAAGAAACACGTTTGGGATTTTCTTAGGGGGAAAAGAAAAAAAAAAAAGAGATGGGAAAGCAGTGATTGTGTGCCCTGAAGGAAAGGGATCTTTTTTTGGTGTACCACTGGGTAGTGGCAGCGAAGAAAAGGAGCTCAGACCTGAGGAATACCAGGATGCACCAGAAATAACAGATTACAGCCTTTGGGAGTTTCTTATAGGTGAAAAAAAAAAAAGGAGGCTCTTAAATTAGTTGGGGAAAATAGCTGAGGTTTATGAAGGGATTTAAAAAAAAAAAATTACAGAGAGTAGCAGAACATTCCCTCTCCCCTCTCATTTCAATGTACACAAAAGCATCCTCCTTCCTTTGCCCCCTCAGCTCCTCTTGCCCAGTTCCCTGTCATGTGGAAGGATGAAAAGGGAGAGTTGCACTCTGATTGGGTTGGACAGGAGGAACACTGAGAAGATCTGAGCTGGGAGCAGGTCTGGAGGGGAGTGGGAGGGAGTTGTCCTGAAAGGCTCCTGTCTGGGGTCTCATCTCGTGTCTGACAAGCACAGACAGTTCAGCAAGGCCAGTGTTAAAGCAGAGCAGTTGCCCTTCAGTGCTGTGGGAGCTGCTGCTGCTGGAGGGAGAATGTTCAGCAGGACAGAATCCTGCAGGATCACTGGCACAGCCTGGAATGTGGAGGTTCTACTGTCTCTCCCCTCTCAGGGGCAGGTCACATTTTATAGATTTTTTTTTTAAGAGATAAGCCTTTGTCTTGTTGTGGTGAAAAATGTGTCTTAATCTTCTCTTCACATCTAGAACCTTTTGGAAGCTCCAAAGGAGGTTTTGCCAAGGAAGGGTTTCAGCCTGTGCTCCCTGAGCAGTGTCTTGTGCAGTGCAAATATGTACCTTTGTCCAAAAAACAGCAAACTGCTGACAAAGCAAAGGCAGCAAAGCCATGCCAGCTTTTCCATGGACGTGGCATCTTTGCTGGGTGGGTCCTCACATGGGGTTTGGTCTTTGGAGCCTCTCAGAGTCTGTCTGGGTTGGCTCCTCGTGTTGCCATGGGCAGTTATGGGACAGGTTTGGGGCTGAAGGTCCTGGCTGTGGTGGGATTCCCGTGGGCACTGCTGCCTTGGAGGAATTCCAGGGGGAATTCTGAGCAGATCAGTTCTGCTGTGGAAGCAGAACTCCTTGATCCACCAGGATTAATGGATAAGAACTGCAGACCTGCTCTACCCCTGTGTCCTGTTGTCTCCTCAGTGGGTGATCCCTGCTCGGGGTCACCTCCACACTCCCTACATCTGAGGGTTACCAAGCACAGCCCAGACTGGGATGTTTGGAGTCCTCACATCCTGTGCCTGGCCAGGGAACGTATCCAAGTGCTTTTTAAAATAGTCTTTCTCCCCGTGGCTCAGGGAAGGGATGTGGGGTGTCCAGACACGGGTTTACCACAAACCACCCACCCACTGGGTGGGATCTGAGGCTTCCCTGCCTTTGGGGAAGGGTTTTCATGGGACTTAAGGAAATTAAGGAGCACGTTGGAAGGCACAGAGCTGCTGGTAGTGCCTGGGATGGCTGTAGGTGTGATAATGAGCCCCTACCTCAGAGATGGTTTTCCAGCTGAAAGAGGCTTTTCCTGAGTTAGTGTTTGATTTGGGGCAGTTTTGAAGGGAGTCCCTTAATCCCTTCTGCTTTCCCTGCTCTGGAGTGAATTTTGAATGCATTAACTTGGCTTCTTTTGGAGGCACTTCCACAAAAATCCTGCTTTAGGAGCAGCACAACCTCCAGCTGGGAGGTAAAGACCCAAACCAGTGATGGGATCAGGAGTATCCACGGAACCAAACTTGCAGCAGGGCCTCAGCCCAGGCACCAGGCTGAGCCTAGTCCAGAGCAAAGCTCCAGGGCTGCATTTGGTGCTCACTTTGATCTCCTGGTGTGCTGCTGTTGTACAGAATCACTGGCAGGATGGAGCCACAGGTGGCTGCACTTTGAATGTCAGAATTAACTGTAGAGATGAGAAACAGGGGAGACAAGAATCACTCCCATGGCAACCCATGGCAAGCTCATCCCAATGGCTCCTCCACACTGAGGGGCAGGTACAGGGCTGCTCACAGTTCTGTGTGTTAGTGGATACAACAAGTCCTGGTCACCTTTGCACTCCCCCATCCCTTCTCTGAAGTCATCCCTCTTTCCTCCACACAGGACTACAACTGGCAACTGAAAATACATTAAAATCCACTTACCAGGGAAGAATTAAAGCTAAAACTTAATATAAAGAGAGATGTTCAGGGGACAAGGATAGCTGGGAGAACCTCAGGGGACTTGCATCTTCGATTCCCTCCCTTCCCCACAAAGATCAGTCTCAGGAAGAAGGAAACTGGAGGTGAATGTTCCTGCTTCTCAGCCAGGCCATCATTTCTGCCACTGTTCTAAAAAGGGGAAAGGTTTTAACCCTTCCATCAGCTGGGGTGATACAGGCCCTCTGGGGCTGGCTGGGGTTTGCTCTTGCTCCGTGACCAGCACAGGAATAATTGTTTGGTTCTCTTGAGGAGGGTTCTGTTTGCAGTTTTGAGGAGGTTGGGTTTGTTTCTTTTCAATCCTTAACGTGCATCCCTTGGATCCTGAGTCTCCTGCTGGTTGCAGAGGAGAGAACCACCACGAATGGGCTGTACCAGGGCTCGTCTTTTATCCACCACAGAGTCATGGGGAGAGGTGGGACACAGAGGATTCCTGGCTGGAGGGATCCTGTGGGAGCACAGCGGGGGCTCTGCCACGTGGAGGGCTTCATATGGCGTGAGGAAACAAAGGGATCCTCATGGAAAAACAGCACTGATGTTGTTTTCAAGTCCAGCTTTTTGTTCTCATTGGTGCCAGGAAATTTCATGGTGAACCAGTCTAAGTTATTACCTCCTCATATTATTGTTTCTTGCCATGCTTTTGGGAGGATGCTGTAATTCTTAATTCCAATGCACGTGGCATGATAATTCCTGGATGTTTGGCCACACCATTTCCAGTGTCAGTTAGAACATTTATCTTTGTCTTAGAGCTGATAATCTAATTAAAATACATCATTATTGACAAAGCTTTGGTGTTTGTAGGTTCTCAGCTGAGAGTTTGAACTCTAAAGGGTGCATAGAAACAAAAAGAAGGAGTTTTTGTGTACCCTGATTCCATGTAGGAATCATTTCTGGAAAGGGCTGAATATTTCAGCTTAAAACTTGCACAGGAAAAACCTAGAACATTGCAGTCCCACTCCTTCAGACTGATTTACAAGCCAAATTTTATAGGAGAGGAAGAACTCCAGCTTCATTTCTTTGCATGACTACGGACCATTCAAAGTGTACCAAAGTCATAAATCAGATCCCAGGAACAAAGAGATTGTTCAGGATTCCTTTCACTTGCTGGATGGCCCTTAGGGTTCAGTTTTCTGGATTTTCCTACAATCTTCCAATTGACAGGGAAGACTGGTAAGTAATTTCTTGATTCCAGGAGCTGGGTCTTTGTGTCAAATACAAAATATACAAAACACTGATAGACTAGCCAAAAAAACCCCCAACCATCCAAAACCCCCAACACAGAACAAACAAAAAAACACCACAAAAAAGTGATGTTTGGGTTATGACCATTGTTGATGTAAATCTTGATTAAATTCTTCCCCATGGTCTGGCTTTTATGCATTCAAAATGATATTTTTTCCCCCTCTAAGAGTGAGCAGGATGACAAAGGCATGGGGAGAAAAACCCAAGGACAGTGCAGTGGGAGTCTGCCCTTAAAATCAATTTAGGCAAAATCAGTTTTGACATTTTCTTCCCTATCTTATTGCTGCTCTTCTTCTGTGACAGGATAATGAACTCTGGGATTTCCAGGACGGAGGACAGGATCAGGGATCAGCCCAGCAGCCTGTGGGAGGTTTCAGCGCCTGCCTGTCCTTCCCTGCTGGCTGCCGCTCTGGAATGCTTGTGATCCCTAAATACAGGACGGGAGAAGAGAGGCCTTCCCCGGTGTGTGCAGCAGGGAGCTTGAGGGGTTAGAATTCGACCGCAGCTGGGTGTGTCACCTCCAGCCCAGCCCACTGGATCTTTGCCTTGGTCCGAAAATCACCTCCATCCAACAACAGATCCTTCCCTTCGCCGGCGTTTCCAAGGAATCTGCTCGGCAGCTTTGCAGGGCTGACTCGAATTCCACCCTCAGCCGCCAGAGCTTCCCACTGAGCTCCCAGGCTCCGGCTCCCTCCGTGGGAACGGGAATAATTCAGGAGCCGCCTTTAAAGGTGCAGTTGCCATTTGAGACGAGCATCCAGCCCGTTCG
>NW_021940671.1:3298529-3301701 GCF_001715985.3 Manacus vitellinus | reverse complement strand
ATTTCCCAGGGGAGCTGGAGCTGCTGCAGAATCACCCCAGAAGTCTCCCCAGCTCACAGAATTGTCTCCTGGAGGTTTGTACCTTCCTGGAAAACTAAATCCTGCTGTTGCCACCTCCCTTCATTGGCATGTTTCGTGAAATATTCATTTGGTTTTATGTTGCACTTCAACTGCCCACCTACATTCACTTCAGGTTTGGAGCTCTGGTCTTGTGCTGTCCTTCCACAAATATCTGCTTCCTGAGTGATACTTTTTAAACTGGATTATGGCAAGGACATTTATAAAACAAAATAAAAAAAACCCCATGGGATTAATGAAACTGTGATTCTTTTGGGTTTTGTTTTTTTGGGTTTTTTTTTTTTTTGGTTGGTTTGGTTTGGTTTAATTTTTTGTGCTTTTCTCCCTGTTCTCCGCAGCAAGAAAAAAGAAATAAATGTAAGAAACTTNCCTGTTCTCCGCAGCAAGAAAAAAGAAATAAATGTAAGAAACTTACTTTTTATTCCCCTAAAACAAAAGTTCCAGACAGTCACGTGGCCACAGAAACAAGAGCTTTAAGAAAACATTGTAAAACTGAGAGATTCATTACAGAACCTCGAGAGTGGACAAAGCACTCACACTCACCCCCATCCAACAGCTCTTGTGGTGGGCAACAAGAAAAACAAAAAAACCAAATACCACACATGGTGAATGCTCGGGGGAGAGTCACAAAAAAAAAAACCCACAGCACAACAAACAAAAACAAAACCCAAATGGAGAAATAAAAAAACCAAGCCCCAAGTTATTTATTCATATTAATGTCCTCCATCTGCTTTCTGACTGGCTAATTTTTCTAAACTACGTGGAGATCCTGAGGTCAGACACAAAACGGGGAATAAAGTTCAGAGACTCAGGGGAAAGCCAACTTTGTGTGAGAATAATTAATGAAAAATTGTTGCAAAACCCGATTTATCTCTTTCTCTGGACTCCTGCTCGTGTGTCCCTTTTGCTGCTCAGAATCTCAGTGGTTTTATTAGGATGAATAACATGACTCTGAGGATGGCCTTGCTCCCTGGTGTTATTGAGAATTTATACCAAAGAGGCAAAAATCTCTTCCCTTATAAATGTTTGAGTTCCATCCCAGCTTTATCCAGCTGGTGCAGGTTTCCCAGGAGGTGCTGGGCTTTGGGATCTGCCCTGGTGCAGTGAGGCTGGAATTCCTCTCCCTGCCACCCCAGGTTTGGAGCTCTGACCTTTGCCCCTCTCTCACCAACATCTGCTCTGTGTCCTCTGCATCCCCCCAGCTCGGGGAATTTGGAGGGAGCTGCAGCCCTGGAATTGTGGGTGTCCTGTGGCACTGCAGGATACACCCCCTGGCCATTGTTGGATATTGTTGGATGCTCAGTCCTCGGCCATAAACCACTCACAGCTCAGCTCAGGGCATTTTCCTCCCCTCGACCACCTCACACCCCTGGAGAGTTACTAGATGTAAAACTCTGCTCCATCTCCAGCAGCTGCCTTTGTTGTCTCTTTTTCCTCTTGGCTCCTGCTCCATCCCACTTCATTTTTTAGCATCTCTCCCTGGTTTTGCCTGTTTTTGCCCAAAGTTTCTCTGCAGAGTGGCTTTGTCCTGCAGAAGCAGCTGCAGGAGCACCCTCAAGATGCCCAGCTGTGTATTCCAAACTACAAAGTGTGTGTGTGTGTACCTTGTAAATTTGGGAATCCTGTCTAAATCATAACGTTTTACCTGCTTGTAAATATTCAAAATAAATTAGTAAAAAATGAATCAAGTTTTGAGCCCTCTGGTTCCTGGATCAAATTCATAACCACGTGAGACCTTTAAGAGAAGGTGCCAGGCCCTTTGGTGCCTCAGTGCAGTGTAAATCAGGGGTGCCCAGGTCAGTTCTGCCCCTGGATAATGGCAAGGACATTTATAAAACAAAATAAAAAACCCCCAGGGGATTAATGAAATTATTATTCTTTTGGGGTTTGTTTTGGCTTTTTTTTTTGTTGTTGGTTTGGTTTGATTTGGTTTTTTGTGCTTTTCTCCCTGTTCTGGTTTTTTCCCCTTTTTACGGTTTTCAGTGTCTTTTCTGGTTTAGACTTTGCAAATGTTTGGGTCATTGCTGGCTGAAAACAGAGGATGGAGGGGATGTCTGAGCTGAAATTGGATTTACTGAGGGTTCACATCCAGTGCAGGATTCACCTGTGACAAGAACTGCTGGAAAAGGTGTGTTTAGAATGTGTGATAATGCTCAGACTCCACCTAAAGGCACCTGTAGTATTCAGGATTGGGGCAGAAATGAACATTTTTTCAGCCAAAGGAGTTATTTATTTACTCCAGAAAAAGCTGGAGACTCGTCCCGAGGCTGCTGCTTCCAGGATTCCTTATCAAAATCACCCTGTTATCCCAATTTTTTTGGGGGATCTCTGTCTGTGAGGGGGAAACAATGCACATGGAGCTTTTGTGTGGTGTGGAAGTTGCTCTGGCAACTCCACATGGCTTATGGATGCCAAGGTAAATAATAGCCAAAGACAGGCACACACTGTTATTCTCATAATTTCCTGCTGCCCTGGGGCAGTAATAACTTACACACCCTATTTTCCAAATGGTTCTAATTTATTTCTCATGAGCAGAATTATCTCATGAGGAAAACTCCTCCCCTTTGCAACCAGTGCTGCCTCTTCTTCTGCAGCTGCCACAAAGGAGGGGACCAGTCCCAGGGAAAGATTGGGAATATTCCACTCAGTGTTCCCTGCTGGATCTGGAGCTCTGGAATTCTGCCCTCTCCAGCATTAATCCTCCATGCAAAGCTTCTTGCAATCCTGCACACAATATTTCATTCCTTATAATCCCTGTAGTTGTGCACAAATATTTCATTCCTTATAATCCCTGCAATCCTGCACACAGTATTTAATTCCTTCTAATCTCTGCAGTCCTGCACACAATATTTCATTCCTTCTAATCCCTGCAGTCCTGCACATCTACTTCATTCCTTATAATTCCTGCAGTCCTGCACACAATATTTAATTCCTTCTAATCCCTGCAATCCTGCACAAAACATTTCATTCCTTTTAATCCCTGCAGTTCTGCACACAATATTCCATTTCTTCTAATCCCTGCAATCCTGCACACCTATTTCATTCCTTATAATCCCTTCTCATCTTGCACACAATATTTCATTCCTTCTAATCC
>NW_021940671.1:3297148-3298369 GCF_001715985.3 Manacus vitellinus | reverse complement strand
TTCCTCACAACCCCAGCTCGTGGTTCTCAAGCACCCTCTGCTTTTACCCCTCCATCTGAGGCTGGGATATCCTTGTTTTTCCAGTCCCACCTCTCCCACGTGCAGCCTGGGCTTGATTTACAACGTGCCTTTTGCATCAGCTCCTCTTCAGGAAGAGCAAGAGGGGGGAAATAGGCAATTTTATTTTATTTTAACATTAAGGCAGCAACATAGTTACAGGCCTTCAGTTTTCCTCTGTTGGGGGGGGGTATATCTTTATTTTTTCAGTATTTTTTTTTCCACTTGATTACCATCTATATTGACTTTGGAATTGGTTTTGAGAGTGCAGCAAATGATGTGCAGCGATGGCTACACGATAATTGAAAATGTAGGGGGGGGAAAAAAGACATCTCGAAATAAGGTTCTGAAGATTGGTTAAGCAAATAAAATTACTCAAAAAGTACCATAAAGCTGTTTCAATGGATGCTTGAGTTAAACTACAGCTTGAGAACAGTGTCCTTAGGCTGGGCTTAAATCCCACCCTGACTCCACTCCTGCCTGGACACCCTCCCAGGTGAAGCTCAGCTGTGATTTCCAAGCTCAGGAGGGGGAGAGTTGATCTGAGGTGAGTGACTCCTGGCAGCACATTTACATTTTTGGTCTTCCTTTTTAATTTTGGGGGGCTCCCAGGTTGTATTTTCCATGTTGGTCTTGCACAGGCTGCAGAGGAGAAGCGTTTTGGAGAAGTTCTTGCAGCAATTCTTGAAACCAGAAGGTTGTTGTGCTTCCAGGCCCAGCCTTGGGAACTAAAAAAGATACATTACACCCAAACAAACACCGAAAATTTCTAGCCATGCTGCAAATTGTTATGAAAATGAAATTATTGCTACAAATGTGTAGTTAATTCTGTTTCTCTCTCCTTTACACTCCTGTAGTTCAGGGTAAGGGAGGTGGAAATCAGGATTAGTGTGTTTTTTGCCGTGTTTTCCAGTGTTGTGGTGACTGGGTTTGCAAACACGTCTAAGGAGCAAACAAAGTAATGCACTGGGAAGTCATCAAGAAAAATAAGTTTTCTTCCTCTTTCTAGTGCTATTTATTGTGTGCTCTGCCCCTCTCTCCTCCTTCAGCTTCCTGTGGTGAGGGACATTCTGCTGCCTCCTCTCCTTCCAGCCCAGAGAGCTGCTTTTCCTCCAGCTGGGAGTGACATTCCAGCAGAGTGATGGATAAATCCATGAGGGTCTC
>NW_021940671.1:3294512-3295148 GCF_001715985.3 Manacus vitellinus | reverse complement strand
CAGGCTCCCCAGGGCAGTGGGCACAGCCCCAAGGCTGCCAGAGCTCCAGGAGGGTTTGGACAACTCTCTGAGGGACAGAGTGGGATTGTTGAGGTGCCTGTGCAGGGCCAGGGGTTGGACTGATGATCCTGTGGGTCCCTTCCTGGTCAGGATATTCCATGATCCTGAACAGTTTTACCTCAGTTACACAGTTGCTGCATCCTGTTAAAAACAACCATTTCCCACCCCAGAGCAGTGGTAAAGCCCTCTCTGGGTGTACAAACAAGGCATGATGGAGAGGGAAACATATCCTTCTGTTCTCCCACAGGAGCTTTGCTGGAATCTGAGGGAATGATGCTCCTTTGAGGGTGGATAACAGTCCCAAACTGCCTGAGTTGTTAGAAAGGTGTTTTTGTGTCTGGCTGCCAGCTTTGGATGCCTCTTGTAGAGGGAGGTTGTCTCCAGGGATTTGAGGCCAAATCATTTAATGATTCAGACACCATAACTTTAATTTCAGCCCCATGTCTGTTTAGTGGGAAGAGCCAAGCCCTTGTGAGGAGATTCTAAAGGTCTGGAGGCTCTGAGTGAACAACAGCCTGGAGAGAGATGAGGATCAGTAAGTACAGGCACTTTGGCTTTATCCCAGACAAAACCAGC